>NW_027466829.1:227500-255000 GCF_046128005.1 Genypterus blacodes
GTGACCGAGCGCTGCCACCCCATCAAAACAATACACTCATGATCTCTCTATCCCACTCTGGGTGGGTGTGTGTGTGTCTTCCAGTGCCTATAGATTGAGGTGCCTCCTTGAAGGCCTTTTTTTTTCTCCAAAGCATCTTCATCCACACTTGTGTCTCCCATCCTCCCTCCTTCTCCTCCTCCTCCCCCTCTTCCCCCAAAGCTCCTCCACTGCAGACCCTCTCCAGGCTCGTCTCGAGTGGGTTTGCGCCGCGCAACAAAAGACATCTTCTGCTCGCGCTCCTCCAAGGAGACGGACGAGGGTGGATGAGGAGATAGAGGAGTACGGGCTCATCCCTTTAATCCAGGGGTGGAGAGATGGACTCTTCAGTGAAGAGGTGGGAAATCCACTGATCAGAGGCTTAAGATGCAAACGCAACAAAAGACCTTGCAGCTCCATTTGGGGTCATCACAGCAGGATGGGACACCAATCTCTGTCTGTGTATTGTGAGGCACACACACTCAAGCTGCAACCACACAACATACTGGTTTCAACATTATGCTCAGCCCACATGGTGCAAGAAGTGAACCTGTTTCTCACGACTTTACAAACGTGTATGTGTGTAAAATTGTGGAATTTTGGAGCTCTTCTAAAATACACACTTGTTACAAATCTGATGAAATCTTCTTATTGCACCAAGCATAGATAACACTGGTCATGAAAAGGAATAATTATTTGTGTGTGTGTGTGTGTGTGTGTGTGTGTGTGTGTGTGCATATGTGCGTTTGCTCTCCAACCAAATGCATCTGTGAGTATGTGCACATGTGCATCAGTATGAGCATGTGAGTGTGTGCACGAGCCTCTGCGTGCGTGCGTGTGCGTCATTGTGTTTTCATGTGTATGTGTGTAAAATGGGTGAATGCGTGCCTGCATTCAACATCTCCCTGCAGCTAATGAGTGGCGGCCCACCTCTCCAGCAGGCCTGGCAGTCCTTGGCTATGGGGCTGGAGCTGCCTGTTTTCTCATGGTAATCACACACTTTGTCCCGGGGTGGATAATCCTGCACCGGCTTTGTCTGGGCCCCGGAGGAGAGCCCCACAAGGTCGACCCCGCTTCACAGAGAGCCACAAAGCCCCAAATGCAGTAGCAGCACCCCACTCCAGGCCTGTGCTCCTCAACACGCACCCATACACATACACACACAGAAATGCATGCTTGCACGTAAACGCACGCACACCCACCGGCACACACTCATTAGTTAGTCTCGATTTCAGCAGCGAGGCCTGAAGTCATTAAAATTGACAACACACATTCCCGTGCTTTTACTGTACAAAACATAGAATCTTTGCCTCGCGCAAACACAAAAATGCACAAAAATGAAATCAGGGCTCCAATAATGAAAAGCCAAACATGAAAAATCACATCCCGCTTGATTAAAAACTTATTTTCCAGTGCTTTGCTTCACACGTCTTTGGCAGCGCTCCACTTTCTGTAACCTCGGCGTGTATAAATAGATCGTATAGCTGGAAGGGGAGTTGTGTGTTCAGGGTTGGGCTTGGCGTCAGGGAGGATCAGATCAGTTGTATATCTGGAGGGGTTAGAGTGAGAAGATGAGGACTGGAGTAATAGAAGGTGGAAGGCAGGCTGCCACAGGTCTCTCTTACACTCCACCTACCGCCTAATCATCCGCAAGCACGCCCACGGGACCAACAAGGCCCCCAACACACAGCACCCCGACCGTGAGACGCTGGCTGGTCGACGATGACCCTCAGCGTCAACACCTCGTCCCCTCCATCGCTCAAAGTAAACGGGAAGAGACGTTTGAGGAAGAAGGAAAACCATCGACCACCGTGTGATTTATGAGTTTGGTCATCATCCTTTGGTGTGCTAATGTCGTATGTAGAGGAAATATAAATGATGAGCCCAGATCTGAGGCCCGTTTGAAGGAATGAATGTGTCTCACTGGGTCATTAGCCAGGGGGGAGTGGAGCACTGTGGGCCAGTGTGAAGAGGCAAAGAGAGGGTTTGTAATCCTCTATGGCCAGTGGGACACAGCCAAATGTCTGTCTAGGGACACACTAGGACATTTTTGTTCCACAAACAAGTGACACACACACTGACACACACACACACACACACTGACAGAGCCGCACATGCATATATACATAGACGCACACAGCCACACACACACACACAACTCCAGAAATCCCACTGCTTCCAGTCTCGTAATCCTCATTGGGTATTCCGACTGGGTTTTTAGCTGTGGACACCAAGTTGACAGACAGAGTTAAAGGAGGACAGAGGGAGGGAGGAAAGGGAAAGGAAAACAGACAAAAAAAACAACAAAAAAAGCCTCGCCCCCCTCCTTCTTCTTCGTTCCCCCAGCCGTCATTGGTTGATGGCACAGGGTCTTTTCTTTCCTTTTTGCTAATTGGCCACCCAGGCGTTGACTCTGGCGTGAGCTGGAGCCCAAAACACGTGCACGCCCCTCTCTCTCCCATGGAACTCCCCCCGGCTATTCTCCGCTCACCTTGCCGTTTAAATGACGAGAGACGCTTTGTTGCCATGGCGAATGGAAGCGACTCCTAAGAGATGGTTTAGATATTCTGCCACAGGTGGAAAAAAACAGCCTAACCTCTTTACTGCTGATAAGTGATTTAAATGTAAATAAATATGTCTGAGTTGTTTCTATGTGGATTTGTAATTCTATCTTACATAACATGGCGACAACAGGCAACAGTCCTCGTCGTTTGAGCAAGGCATCACCTCCAACCCCCCCCCCCCCCCCCTCTCTCCCCCGGGCGTGATTGACGAGCGTTGATCTCATTATTTCATTAACTTATTAGGGAGCGCTGGAATTCGGTCACGTCTCCCACCTATGGCCTCTCTGCCTCAGGGTGGCAAATGCAAAGGTCGCCGATAATTCCTTCAAGAAAGAAGAACAGAAAGGGGGGGAGGCAGGAGAAGATGAAGAAGAAAGGGGAAAAAAGGTAATTTGATTGTGCGGGAGGCTCCATATGGACTGAGGCCTTTCACCGTCTCACAATCTGATGACAAACTTCCCCGGTCCTCCGTCTTCCCTCCCCCCCTCCAAAACCACCAGCAGCACCTTCCAAATACCCCCAAAACACCCTGAATCTGGTTAGGAAATAATAGAACGGGGCAAACAATGAGAGGGTGCTGGAGAAAGAGGGGAAGGGGGGGTGTCAAGTGACCCGCAGAAAACACTATCAAACACGACTGGAACTCTAAGAGGCTGACAATGGAGCGGCCTGCTCTTTTGCTGCACGACGCCACTGGTGGGGCAAGATAAGGGAATTCCTCAATACAGCAAAATGGGGAAGAAAGGGGAGCAACGCTTTGAGAGATTCAGACCTCCAAATCCAAACACTCCCCCCCCCCCTCGTAGATTATAGCGTGTGTGTTTTAAAGGGTGGCTGAAATAAAGCAGCACTTTGTTGGACAAGTTAGCCGTGTTGCTGTTGATCTGCGCTGCCATTGTGAGCGGCAGTTTTATGCAGTTCTATGCAGATGACAGAGAGATTAGGAGGAGAAGAAGAAGAAGAAAAGGGTAAAAAAGAGGCCTCCGAGCGCCTTTAACGTTCTGATACAGAGATCTATCACAATCACTCATAAGCTAACAATGGCGCTAACTGCTGCAGCTGTCTGAATTTATTGAGCCTTAAAACAGGGCAGAATAAACAGAGGATTTAGCTGCTGGTCATACATTCTTATCAAACCTTTTCCCTGCACTCTGTTTGACTTGTGCGCTGCAAGCCAGAATGTCTAGTGTTGTTTGTAAAGCGCTGCTACGTTAGTGTTATACGCTGATTGATCTGAGAGTCAAATAGTGGCCAGCATAACAGTCAGCCTCAGGCCGTGTTAGAGGGAAAGATGAAGACCGTGAGATCTGAACATTTAGATTTACGCTGACTCATCCTCAGAATTCTCCTGTGCTGGCCTGGGGTGCGAGCCTGACTGCTGCGCGTCAAACAAGGTGAAACCTCTTAGTGCCGCCTTAACTTTGCCAACAAACTGTCACGTAGCGGCACGGCGGTGCTGCTGACGTACGTACGTGCACAGAGCTCTGCGTCTCACCCACGTGTCAGAGGAAACGCTGCCTCTCCTGGCACAAAGAGGCGGAGAGCGAGAGGGCAAAAAGGCCTCATTCCACCACTTTGCCGTGGGTCGGGATGATGGATCTGGACCTCTGCCAGCTGACGAGCTCTTTGATTGATTGACTCTGCGACGGGACGGACGGCTGCCTGAATGATTAGCAAACTGCGCGGCTCACAGAGCGAACCGATCGACCGGCCCCCGTTATGATTTGTCGGTCGTTTGTGTGGCTGCATGGGAGATTTCAACATCTGTCATATTTCCTGATCTGTCAGACGAGACGTAGAAGAAGAGAGAGGAGAGGGGAGAGAGAAGATGGAAAAACATACAAGTGGAGTAATGATGACATCAATAACACACGTTTCTGCTGAGACCTTTTTCTTGCAGGACGTCGTGACAGCACTGCGGCTGAGTTGCACACTCATGCTCTGCATCAGCTCTTTGAGTTGGAGCTCCGGTCGTTCAGCTGGCTGTTTTCCCAGCATTCCATCTTTCCAGTCACTAAAATAAAAACAATCATAACTCTCCCCGACGCAGCTCTTTGCACATTCAAGGCTTTATTGCTGTAAGTTAAAGAAGTCAGTTATGTTCTAATCTATATTATGCATTGGGGTTGGTTTCAGGTACAATCATGAGATCTGAAGCCGCGATGGAAAGCAAAATGGCTAGGAGAGGCGGGGAGAAAGTGGCCGTTGAAGACCGCACCGTGAATAACACCAAGCCCAATGCTTATCTCAACGTTTGGGGCAGAAGGGGCTTTACTTTGGAACAGAGCAGCTCAAATATGCTCTATTTGCACAGCGTACAACTTCCCAGTCACTGCGGATTAGGCAAACAATACGGCTCCCCCATAGCGCCCCCTCCGCCAAAAATCCTCCACCCAAATTAGTCTTTCTTTGGCCAGTTATAAAGACCTGAGTATGAATGAGGGCCTCTGTTAGTCCAAGGAAGATAACACACACACACACACACTCGCTCACACTGAGGGGGTGCTGTGTGTTCTGGCTCCTCAGCATCTGATTGGCGCGATATTATTTATCTTGACCAATTTACTGTCCCGATTGGTGGAAAGGATAACTGACCAGAACGTGTTCGACACCTGTTCAACTGTTGTCTTACGTGTGTGTGTGTGTGTGTGTGTGTGTGTGTGTGTGTGTGTGTGTGTGTGTGTGTGTGTGTGTGTGTGACATGCAGCAGAAAGGCCTCCTGCTACCTACTGATTAGGTTTAGAGCGAGAGAGAGTTTGGCAATTAAGCCATGACAACCTGCCAGACTTTTACTAGACTTGCACGGTGCAGAAAGAGAGACAAGACCTGGCCAAGATATCATAAAAACACACTCACACACACACATAAAGAGGCCAAATAACCAAAAACTGAATGGCAATAACCACAATCCTTTTCATGGGAATACGCACAGGCAGGTTTGAGTGTGTGTTCGGTCGTGCACATAGGGATGAGCTGCAGTCAAACACACAGTTGATTTATGGACTTCAGACTTTTTCCATCTGAATTGGGTTTTGAAGAAGCCTGGAGCGAATTCCATGCAGTAAAATTGTAAAAAAAGGAGGAATAACATCACCATACTTCAATAATTCATTGTCTCTGCATCGCCACAAGTTTATCTTCCAAATGCATCTATAAAGTGTGACTAACCAACTCAGAAAACAATAAAATGAAGATTTGATTTGTCTCGATTTGCATCTGTCTGTTTTGATCGCCTCTATGCCAACAAATCTGAAATACATGAAGCTATAACTATACATTAGGGTGACAGACAAACCTTCTGTCTTCACAAGGCTGTAGAGACTGTCAAGAGATTATAGTCTGAAGGTGTGCGTGTGTGTGTGTGTTTGTCGGTGGCTGGAAGAGAGGAAGGGAGTGCAAGGTAACAGCGACACCAAGAATGTTTAATTAAATTCTGGAAAAGAGAGCTCAGGGTGCTTGTGCTCTAAATGACCCTCACAGCTGAAAGGAAAGGATTAACACCGAGCGTGGACAGGTCTGCAGCCACGGCACGCTCATTACGCCACAGATCAGGTCAGAGAGAGAGAGAGAACTGTCCATGTTTGAACCAGAGAGTGTGACTTTGGCTCAGAGGTGTGCATGGAGGGGCTGAGACCGAAGGAGGAGGTGGTGGAGATGCAGGAATCAGGGAGGAAGGGATGGAAACATGCAGAAAATAATTGATTTTGAGAATTTACAGGCATATTTTGAGGCATTATTGTTATATAAATGCTGTGGTGTGACCGGAAGAGGGCTGTTTAGTCCAGAAGTAGAAGAACGATAGATAAACGGAGGCAGTCTTATAGGTAGAAGTGAGCTAATATGAAAGAGAGCACAGCTGTGTGAGGGAGAATCAGCTGCTGGGTGTTAATGGGTCAGGTGATCGGTGTGTGTTTGGAGAAAAGAATCACAACGGTGCTGCTGTGAATAAATGAGTCAGCCGTGTCCATGTTCAGTGTATTTTTGGACAATAGAAGAGTCAGAGGCAGGAAAGTGTTGTGTGTGAGGTATTTCAGCATTTTCATATGACGTCAGACTTCAGACATAATGAAGATTTGAAGAAGAGAATAAACAAAAAGAGACTGATGAAGTTCCATGGTGGGCAGTATGGAGCGTGGGTGCTGCACGGTGCAGGCTGGGGGGATTAGTGCTCCTCTATGTAGACGGGGCTCTCTGGGGCGTCTGAGCGACTGGGCAGAGCAAGGTTCAGCCCTGAGCCAAGCCCCCCTGAGCCCCGGCCATGTCCGTATTATAGCCACAGCCAATCTAACTGTGCTCAGTGTCAACAGCTCACACACGGGATTCACAGGGGGGCAGTTTGCTCAACCTGCAGGCTTTACCCCTGCAGACGTCCCCATGAAGCAGCCACTCCAGCTGGCAGGCAAATACACACACATTACCAGTCGCACCCACAAACACCACTTCATTAAGCGCCTTGTCGGAAAAGCGCAACACAAAGGGAAAAACACTTTATTTAAAAAGACTTAGTAAACATACAAATAGTGCATGTACACACACGAAGTCAAAGTGTTTCACAAACATCACAGTGAACTAATTGAGTAATTGGAATGTGACGGAGGTGAGTATGTGGAAGTACGTTGGAGTGAGATCAACATTCCAGCGCGAGTAGTAAAGTGCAATGTCAACAGTCAGGGAGAGTTTGATGAAGAGGAAGCTTAGCTGTGTTTTCACTTTGGACAGGTAAACCAAACGAAGAGCCATTTAGCGCTTAATTCTCTCCTTCCTAAAGTAACAGGTGGAGTTTGAACAGCGGCCCTTGTGCGTGGAATAGGAAAGTGCAAGGCTGTTTGGATTGAAACTAGCAACTCAGCTGTGATCAAGAATGTGGAACGGCGGGTTTAGAATTATAAAATAGTAGTATTCAATTATTTAACAATGCATAGATCATACTTTACACATCATGAATTCCTTGAAAAGGGTTTTTAAGGATACTGACATCATATACAATCTACAAATCCACATGGAGCCTAATACATCTCCATGGGAAATGTATGAGATAAAGCTATTGATACTACAGCTACAGATGTTAGGAGCAGGTGCTGTGTTGACGTATCAGTTCATATCGATTTCTATGAGATAGCAGCACAGAGGGACGACCAAACGGCACGACTTTCTCCAATCACTCCTGCTTTGTGATGGCTGTGAAGGTAAAGACGCTCTATGAAACTTCTTATCTCTCTTTTGTTTATTTAGCTGCACAGCAAAAGCGTTTGAATCCTACTGTTGATCATCGCGGTGTGTGAAGTGTCAAAGGATCAACACCACGGCTAGATCGATCGCCAGTGAACTTGTGCTCTTTGTCAATAAGAGAGAGTCTGTTGGGATATGTTGTGTTCAAGTTCAAGATAAGAAATTGGAACTGGTAAAACTGGATTGGTTGATTTGTTTGTTCAATTTGTACGACTCCAATATTTTAATCACAAAAATCAAAACAAAGCGTTAGTATACCAGCAGGAATGCTAGTCCAGTGTGTGAGTGTGTGGGAGAGTGTGTGGCTGTATGTGTCCTAAGAGTGAGAGTGAGTGCACAAGTGTGTGTGTGTGTGCGCGCATCTTGCTTTTGCCTTTGGGATTTGGATCCAAATGAGTGGAGTGTTGGTGCATTAATGAGTAACACACAACCCTCAACTCTAACAATAACACCCCCACACACATCCATTCTCCCAAAAAAAACACCCCCTACATGCGCACACACACACACACACACACACACACACACACACACACACACACACACACACACACACACATACACACACACACACACACATACACACCTCCCTCTCCTCTGACATTTCAAGGCTGTGTTGGGA
This sequence comes from Genypterus blacodes, assembly GCF_046128005.1. NCBI lineage: Eukaryota > Metazoa > Chordata > Actinopteri > Ophidiiformes > Ophidiidae > Genypterus > Genypterus blacodes. Next base: position 235,934 of record NW_027466829.1, read on the forward strand.
GCCAGAGGAGGAACTTCTTTATTTGGAGTGTGAGACAATGTGGCAGGCCGGTTGGCTTTGTGCTCCTGACATCCCGCCGAGGCACAATATGGCCCCGTCAGGGATCAGTGGGAATACACAATGGCCATTACCCACGGGGCCGTGCGGAGGGCCTCAGGGGCAGGAGCAGGATGGGCCCATTTCCAGACTATGGGGTGTCTAGGCCACACTGGAGGAGAGATGGAAGGAAGGAGGAAAGAAGATCAGAGAGGAGATAGAGGAGCAGAAGATTAAAGATAAAAGACAGAGGAGAAGATGTGTGAAGATAAAGAGATGTGTCGAAGAAGGAGGGAGGGAGGGAAGGAGGAGGATGAAGAACTGAAAGTGGCGGCGGGTTATGAGAAAGAGTAGAGTGCAGCAAAGAGCAAAAAGAAGTATACAAAAGATGGATTTGAAAAGAGTATAAACAGGGTGCAGGTCCGGTGCCAGAGAAGGGGCGCAATGAAATGGAGAAGACACCCAGAATGGGGGAGCATCTCCCTGGGGAGGCCTGCAAGAGGAGGAGGGGGGTGGGGGTGCTGGTTTGTCTTGGAGCTGAACTTGGGTGCCTGATCACACAGGATAATGGCCGCCTTGTGCAAACAGGCCTGGGGGAGAGAAGATGCATTTTCACCTTCACTGCTGCTGCTTTGACCCCGGCCTTCTTTTGAGTGGACGCGGTGGGTGGACAGGAGCACATTGGGGGTGGACAGGGGTGCAGGGGGCCAGAGGGGCTGACCAGGGGCCTCAGAGGGGAACAGAGAGAAGGACAGAGAGGGTGGACGTGGGTCAACGAGCCAGCTGAACTTAACCATCAGTCTCCCCGTGAGAATCTCCCTCTGTCACTTTTCTCCACCTTTGGAGAACCTGATGCTCACTGAACTAGTTATTCGAACAAACAGTCTGTGATGTAACGTGAGCGACCCCACCTTTAAAGGAGCCACGGGTGGAGGAGAGGCGGGGAGGGAAGGGGAGAGCTGCAGAAGTGACACCGTGACTTCTGTGCTGCGCCCATTAGATCACATCAAAGTCACTAAAACCCCTATCGGATATTTCCCATAATTTTCAACCTCCTTTAATTCCAGATGAGAGGCCGCAGGACAAGCACACACACACACACATAGGATCTGAGTCGCTCCTGTAGTCGCTCCTGACCAACGTTTGCTCTCACCTTAGTTAGGGGTCAGTACACGCCTGATTAAATGGGTCAGCGCTCACCTATTTCTAGCCCTTGCTGACAGGGAGATGCATTAGTAATCTGGGAGAGCTTCCCTGGAAAGAAGGGGAGAAGATAAAACTGCTGTGCCGGTGGGTTTGTGCTGAGACCCGTGAAGTTTCTCCACCGCCTCCCAATGGTACATCCTTTCTGTGATAGAAGTTCTCTTATCTATGTACAGCGCAGCCTGCACTGGCAGGAATTAAGTGGATTTCAGGCTCTCTATGGTTTATACTCTGCTTCAGAAATATAACTGAACTCGTTTGGAGCTCTGCACTGAATCCTCTTTTGCTTTGCTTCTTTTCTCAGCGGAGAAGTGAATCTGGCCAGATGGCTTTTCCAATTTGATTTGATGGCTCTCTGTCACTCCTTCAGGTTTATTGTCTCTCTCTCTCTCTCTCTTTCTCTCTCTCTTAGTCTGTCACTCTAAATGCACATATTTGCCCTCTGTCTTCCGTTCACACGCTCATATATAGACACTTGAACACAACTGGAAATCTCCCGCATATAATCTTGTGGTGTTAGACTGCAAAAATAGATGAGGGGGAAATTAATGTGAAAAGTTCACACAGGGTGAGAAACTGCAGAATTCTGCAAAGGAATGAAATGCAGAGGTGCAGTGTGTGTGTGTATGTGTGTGTGTGTGTGTGTGTGTGTGTGTATGTGTGTGTGTGTGTGTGTGTATGTGTGTGTGTGTGTGTGTGTGTGTGTGTGTGTGTGTGTGTGTGTGTGTGTGTGTGTGTGTGTTTATCTCATTGTACGGACAGGCAATAGAAGACAAAATATGTGACAGCACCCAGTATGGAAGCGAAACAACAAACGGGCGTCTGTTGTGTTCTCCCCTTCACTGCGGCCGCGCTATAGGCTCCACCCTGGGTGCTGCCACAGGTTTATTTAGGGCTGGGGGCACATCCACACAGTACGGCTTGTCTGAATGGAGACTCACAACATGTGGCTACACCCCCCACACCCACACCCCCCAACCAAGCCCTCTCACCCCCCCACCAACCCTCACCATCTGGCCTGTCCTCTCTGAGGTATGAGACCCGCGCACAGCAACACGCTGGGGAGTGCACAGATGTGTGAACAGAATATTCCCATGCTCTGACACGCATATGGAGACACTTTTTCTTCTCGCTCTCTCGTGCACAATACAGAGAATGGAAACATCATGATAACAAAAAGTGTTTGTTGTTGGGAAAAGGAAGAAGAGAGTTTGTAGGGACTACGTTGGATAAGACGTCTTGGCCAGAGTGGACAGACTGTTGTCCGAAAAGAGCTGAATGCCCATAAGCATGTTGACCTTTTGGGGTCAGGAATCATTGTGTCCTCCTCTTGCACTGTGTGGTCTCTGGTGTATAATTGACATTTAATGAAGGCCTCCGTTAGCATGGGGGCCATAATGGCACTGGGTGAAAGAAGGGGGGGGGGGGGACTGAGGGAGAAATCAGGGTAAATCTGTTGGTAATGGAGCTTTATGGTAAAAGGGAAAGGAGCTATAGATAGGGAGAGATAGATAGAGAGCGAGGTAGAGAGAGAGGATGTGAGAAAAGGATGTAAAAGGTGTGAGAAAGGGAGAGGAAAGTGTCCGATGGGAGGATGAGGAGGAAAAGGGGGCAAAGGGGGGACATGGGAAAGAGGGAAGAGGGCGCAGTAACAGACGTGGAGGACGACAGCCTGTTGTCTGGCTGCCAGCCCCATCTGTCTACTTTCACATCAAGAGAGAAGGAGAGGGAGAGAGGGAGAGAGAGAGAGGGAGAGAGAGAGAGAGAGAGAGAGAGAGAGAGAGAGAGAAAGAGAGAGAGGTAGAGAGGTAGAGAGGTAGAGAGAGAGAGAAAATTAAAAAGCAAAGTCACGCCATTCCACAAGTTTGACTCCACAGCCTGTTATGTCAGCATTTTGTGTTTGACACAAATTTGCAGCGAAATGAATCTGTGTTACGCAACTTGCATAAAATTTCCAAGCACGGCTAAGAGCTTTAAACACTTGTGGGAATGTGTGTAATCATTGACAGGAGTAATAACTGGATCAAAGTGACACAGTCAGGAAGCATCCACAGTAATGACTAGGTGTGTGTGTTCCCTTTCCCGCCATCTCATTTGTTGACACCCAGGGATGGAGGCAGTGTTGACAAGGAGCGGCTACTTTTTTTTTTTCCTCCTCAGGTAAAACCAACTGAATTTGGCTCCATGTCAAAGTCTGCACTCAGGGGAAAACCAAGCTGAACCACCGAGTGTTAAAGGTAAACAGTTGTGTGGCCAGAGGTTAGCCATTGTGTGTGACTTAGGGCCTCTGCCTTATAAAGGTTTGGCCAGAGGTCAGATGGCTGTGGCCTGACCCATACAATGGAAACACAGATAAGGAGCAGTGGGAAAGGTTAATACAGCATCCAGAGGTGGGGAATTACACAAAATATCCACGATGGGAGGACTGGAGGAGTCTGGGTGGGTTCATACAGACACTATACCATCAGAAAGACTGGTTAGGCACCTGCCGTTGCCCTTGACCAAAGCATGAGCTTGGGACAGGGAGCTGCTCCAAGGTCTCTGACAGGTTAAGATGGGTCAGATACAGAGACAGGGGACAGAATTCTCTAATAGGGACCAATAAGTACAAGTATGTGGGCTCTATAACTCATTATGTCATGACCTCATTAGTGTCAGGTGCTGTCTGGCATTTTGGTCGAAAAGTATTAAGCAGATAAACTTAATTGTGTTCTTGTGCTGTTCAAATGTTTGGGTTTGAAAGAGTCCAAAGTTGTAATAGTTCAACCAGATGGAGGGGCAAAACTTTGAAAGCACTGCATCTCAAATGAGTCTAAAGAAGAAGAACCTTATAATACTAAAGTCACAAAAAGTCCAAACTGCTAATGGGCGGAGGTAGAGTCAAATTAGAGATATATCCAATAATTTGATTGGGTTCAAATGATCAAATTGGGATTGAGCCGTGTTATTCAGTTCAATGATGAACGACTGACAGATCAGCTTTGTTGTGAAAGACGTCCACATCGTTGTCCATCTGCTGGCTCCATGCCAACACTTTGCCATATGTCACACACCAACTAAAGTTCCTCTTAACAATCGTAAAAACTCGGTGATGAGCCCCAGTTATCTTTATGGGTGGGGAGAATCCAACTATAATGTGTTGGTTTATATGCTGAGCAGATAGCAGAGTTGCTGTATAGATATGAATGATTTATAACTGTGGGGGGAGAAGATGTAAACTGTCTTAAGCATATATATATACATCCTAGCAGGAGAACATAAAGACGTAACTACGACTCCAGCGTATATGAGAATACACTGAAGAAAGAAAACAACAGACAAAAGCTTTAAAACAATGAAATGTGTGTTCGGTAAGTGAGCATTATGAGGTCAGCACAGATAAGAGTAACGGATTAGACTACGGATCACAAATGACAGTGTCATTATTTTGTAATTATGGCGCAATTACTGTAAATAATTACAGGTTGACACGGGTATGAAAACGAGCTGGGGCTTGGAGAACAACGTGAACAATTTTGTAATTATGAGGAATGTGTAAATTAATTAAAGTGTGCCCATTTTTTAAACAGATTACGTGGCAGAGAGAAGCGCTGCAATTAAAAGGAAGTGATACAAGAAGAGTGGGAATAATGGGTTAATATCATACATACATATATATTTATTTTTAATTGGTCATTTATGACTTCATACAGGTGTATTGGGATGTATCGTGTAAGATATAGTGGTTGATTGATCCTACATGGCAGCCTTATCTCTTTTGATTGGTTATAGTAGAGTTATGTAGTTATGTGTAATAATTAAACAGCGACTTAATTATGCAGTAATTGCAACTTCAGTATAAATGAGGAAGAACATATGTATATGCTGCTTCATGAGCCACATACCTGCACTTAACCTTGCACCTTGTTTTGTTTGCCACATATTTTATCTTTAATTTCCTCATCAGAAAAAGCTGAGGCGCCTTAATTAGTTTCCTGGTCACAAGATTACATCATTATTTAAATGCATCGTGAAATGAAGACACATAGAAATCCCTTTTGAATGCAAGAATGTATAGCTTTGTATTATGGGATGCCTTGTTCTGCGTCCTCATTACCGTGGCCTTTATAATTATCCCATCATTACAAAACACTCACAACATAATTTGCATGCTTTTCCATAAATTGTTCCCCTGATGAGTTTTACACTGATGGACTTTTATCTTCTCTCTATTTCCAGTGTCTGGACTCCATTAGGGCTCATAAGGCTCTTGGCTTTCTGTTGTTCCTTGTTACGATTCTCTGGGTATGCTATTATTAGAATACACTGTTATAAAACTTTCCCAAAGCTCTTAGTTTTTGTTTTCTGGAGGAACCAACCTCGCAGAGTGCAAAGCAGGCAGAAAACTATACACACCTACTCTGGGGTTTAAAACACTCCGTGTGAAATAGGGAGAGCAGGGATCTGGGTGTCAGGTCGGCCCCTGGGGGGAGCCGCTCAGATAGGACATTTTTTCCCATCACTTTCATTACCAAAGCAAGTGTTCACTGTGCTGGGATCTGTTTGGAAAATGATCCTTTAATACTTTCTGTCAATCGCTTCATTAAGTCGGTTTTCTGCCACAATTTAGGGTCACACACACTATATATGATATCTGAGATCTTTTAACATGGAGGAGTTTCTCTTTGCTGATCTATCTGTCATCCTGGAATTTCTGTTTCTGCTTATGTGAATCTGTTATGGACACGATTGTGCATCAACTGTGTGTCCGATCTCAAAACTATACCAAAGTAGCACATAAATGAGTGTAAAGATGAGATAGAATAGTGAAACAGTGAGCAGAATGAGTTTTCAGTGAAGGTTTGGAGCAGAAAATAAACATTTTAAGGGTACAACTGTCCCACCCACATTATAAGGCAGAGAGAAACTTTTTCATCAAGAATCAGGTTTGGTTGTTTTCCTCGCAGGGGTAACCGCAAAACGAATAAGATGCAGATTGGAGCAGGATTCCTTTGAATTTTTGTACATTTGCATACATCTCACACACACACACACACACACACACACACACACACACACACACACACACGCACACACGCACACGCACACACGCACACGCACACGCACACGCACACGCACACGCACACACACACACACACATAACCGCCCACATGTGCAAACAAAGGCTTGAATTTTCCCCTTAATCCAAAGACACTCCAAACTAACATCCCCGTCTTATCTCCACGCCTGTGCTCTGTTCTTTCAGCAGGTTCTGCAACCGCACACTTAAGCGTTAAGCAGTTAACCGTTGCCAGTGTGTGTGTGCACGCCTGTTTGATATAAACAGAGAGTGGGACATCTGTCAACACATACAGTATACCCAGTGTAGATGATGACACACACACACACACATATGAAAGTGTACTTGTCCATGTAGTCTTGATTGGTTAGTTGATGGCTTGTAAGTGGTTGTCAGCGATTACCAGACCCACAGCTATTATCAGCATGATAGGAAATCATTAACTCGCTCCTCAGACACTTTAGTGAATCTTTAGTCTTTGATAAATCTCTCTCACCTGACAAAAACGTATAAGAAGGACACGAGAAATCAAACATGTTCAAGCTCTAATACACTCAAAGAGCAAAGTCAGGGCTGTGTGTGTATGTGTGTGTGTGTGTGCTGGATTGTCACGTGTGATTAGGCGTTCACACATGTGGAGGTGGCGAGCGCATACCTTGTCCTCTCCCCCGCAGGTTAGCTGTCAATCACAGCATGTTACGGCTCACAGAAGGTGAACACCACTGCGTAAACTGAGGATTAGTGTTCACACGACACTAATAAGCCCGATCGACTATAATCACACCAACAGCAGGCAGTTGTCGGCTAAATAATGAGACTTTTCAGAAGAGGAAGGGCTCAAACTGAAGCATTGGACTCGCTCGGCTTTAGCTTTGATGTAGTTTGGGTTTAACGTCGTGTGAAGTTAGTTAATTGTGTCAGAATGTGAGATTATTTGAAAGATAAATCGGTATGTTGTCAGTTAATTTGGTGAGATTTTGATGGTTGAAGCTGAAAATAGGTTAAGTTGCTAATGTGTACAATGGGATTTAGCAGTAAACATCAAGTTTTCAGTTCTCATTACTGTAGGACGTAATGTAGGTCACAATAAAGACAATAAATATGCAAGCCTATGAGATGACATCACAGCAGAAACAGTGTGTTTGTAATGGCAGACCCTTGATTCTCTGTCAGGCTGAGATGGTTCCTGTCTCTGTTTTTTGCATTTTCAGTTGGAGTTTATAAGCGGCCCGAGGCTGAGCAGCCAGAGAAAGTTTAAAGGTTGCAGATGTAAAGAAGGTGACACTGTTATCTGTCATATTTCCACACTGATGCATACTTCACCTTGAGAAAGGCACCGCGGGAGGAACAACCGCCCGGAGGCTCAGGTAATTTCCTCCTAACGGCCTCTTTGCTTCTCCTTTCTTCTGCCTCTCACCTCAAATCAGCCCCACTTTCATCTTCATCCACTGGTCTCTCACCAAAGTGTCTGACGTTTATGTTTTTGTTTTGGAACTCTGGGCCTCTAAATGTCTATTTTAAATGTGTGTGTGTGAGTGTGTGATGGAGAGAGAGCGAGAGAGACAGAGAGAGCGAGAGAGAGAGAGAGAGAGAGAGAGAGAGAGGAACAGATAGAGGCAGAGACAGAGAGATAGTTTCAATTGATAAATGATTCTGCTGTGAATCGCTATCTCTCTCACACACACACACACACACGCCGTACTGTGTATACTGTACACACTCAGCCATCATCAGTATGAAGTAATGGATGCCTTATTCTTGGTCTCAACCTGTCTACTGTCTTGCATCCATGCGTGCGTGTGTGCGTTTATGTGTTTGTGTGTGGAGAGAGAGAGAGAGAGAGACAGGGGGGCGGTGGGAAACTAAATTGCTTTTCATAGCAGAATTCTGTATTTCCAGTGTGTGTGTGCTCTCTGCTGTGTGTGTCCACATGAGCGTGAATGTACACATCTTTACACTGAAGGCTGTGTGTGTGTGTGTGTGTGTGTGTGTGTGTGTGTGTGTGTGTGTGTGTGAATAGGGTGGGTGTACTCTCTCAGCAGTATCAGGGACACCCAGCAGCCATTCCTTGTGCTTGACAAAGCTGTCAGAATGCATCGCTTCACCTCTTCTCTGTAGGCAGAGGAGGGTATGGAGGATGGACAGATGAGACCTGAGAGGTGTCTTCATCCATAAAGACAGACAGAGACACGTCCACCGAGATGAATGTGAACCTGGAGGGGCCCACAGACTCTGGGTTTACATGCACCTTGAAACTTTGATTATACCGCGATATTATACAGCATTTAAGGCGACATAACTATGAGTGTGTGTCAGTCTCACACTAATTCCCCTTAACAGTGACCGCACACACAAACTTCCTCAATATTTGTAAGTAAGCAGTCAGTATACAAATTCAAGGATTCTGTTGACCTTATTGTTATGTGTTACTGCATCACCAGCGGACACACACACACACACACACACACACACACACACACACACACACACACACACACACACATACACACACACACACTTCAAGAGTCAAATCCATCCTAGCTCCGGGCTGAGTTCACGGACATGAGCAGACCTGCCCGTCACGTCCCACACAATTACAGCGAGAGAAAGCCTTAACCGCCAACTGACTTCTAATGTGTGTGAGTGTGCGTGTGTCCATGTGTGTGTGTGAGCGGGAATCCTGCTGCTGATATAACATTTAAGCAGCATTCTATACCTCTTTACTGCTATTAATCTAAGCCACTAACACAGCATGTACCTGCAAATGAATCCATTAGCTCTCCCTGGCAAAGGCCCAGGTTCATAAACGATGTCCTGCAGCTATCATATTACATTCCATAAAGTTCACAAGTGCGGCACTAAAAACTCATAACTCATATCTGACGAGCAATACATTTGATTAAATGCCCGCTTAGGAATTCAGACGTTCCGTTACCTTAAAACTAGCACGGATGGTTCAATAATAATTCAGTTATGATGAATTTGAAGTTGAGGAAGGTTGAATTCGCCGTGCCTGTGTCTGACCCAGCTCACCCCCCACTTTGCCCCCGCCCCACCCTTACCCCGCCTCCCTGTCAGGAACATAGAACAAGTTACTGGAAAAGCAAAGTCGTTGCTAAAATCCCCCTTGGAGTGGTCGGTCTGGAATTGTTCTCTGTGGCGTGTCACAACAACATCGCCAATACACAAGTATCTCACTTCATGCTTGATGTAAATACAAACACTGGTGGGGTTGTTTTGTGTGTGTTTGGGAGCCTCAGACGTGGAGGGATGGGCGGTTGGGCCTAAACCTGGCTTGTCTCCCTGCAAACGCTTTGTGTGCTTGTTTACTGTACAGCCAAGATAAGCCAAAACCAAAACATAGCAAACGCTCAGCAAGCACCGCCGCTCACTCCTCTTGCCTTGGAATGCCATTCAGACTCGGTGAAGAGGCGGATTCCGACGCTTGGAGTGAAAATCTGCACAATCACTGCCAAGTCCAGGTGATTCCATTAAGAGGGGGAGAACTTTTGAAGCACTGATGGGTAATTTTCCTGAGGAATCTTGTGAAAATCATTGAAAAAAGAGAAGATAAAGCCGGAGATTTACCCTTAAACTTTTTGAAATTATGAAAATACATCTTCTTTGGAACTCCTTTAATACTGAATCAGTTTACAAAAGTAGGTAAAGATTTAACGTGTTTTTAAATTTGTGGCAGCTTTAAATTTACCAAAATTGTTGTTAAATTTGTTTTTATTGTAGACAGTTTTCAATATTTTCCATTCTGTCTGTTCCCTTAACATATTCAATAATGTAAGAAACAGATTAACTATGATTAGAGTGTGGCAAAGAAGTGAAATCAAGTTTGGAAGGATCATTAATATTGGATATCAAAGATTAAGTCCTTTTTTATATATTAGTATTTTTATACAAAAGTACTTATGTGTCTGGTTTGTGTTCCTCAATATCATTAAACAGTCTGTGGAGAATCATTCCAACATAAGACACAAGTGTTCACCAATCAACACACACAGACACAGATGCATGAGCGCGTCGCCTCACACACTCACACACGCACGGATGCATTTTTGTGATGGGCCCTCTTCAGTCCTGCATCTCTCCTGGTGTATTTACAGAAAGCGTAACAAGGCCATTTTCGCTCATTGTAGAAAGCGCGGTCGCCAAACCATCGTCCAGGCGGAGGAATCACAGAAATATTTATCCTGTTTAAAAGTTTAGGAAGGAGAGAAAGGGCCTTGGCACTAAACCCTTTAGTGAGGCAAGAGGAATGAAAACCTCCAGTGTAAAAGGACCTATTAGTCTCAGGACATGGACATTAGCATGATAGTAGACTTATCCTCGGGGCTGAAGGAGAGGGACGCTGTCTCTACGCTTTCAGCAAGCAAGAGAGGGGGGTTCCTATATACACACACACACACACACACACACACACACACACACACACACACAAGCTCTCTGATGGGCAGAGAAATGCAAAGTGGGGGCCTATACAGCGCATGAGGCACACCAGCGACCCTGTAAATAAGGGGGGAGGAAGAGGTGGGAGGGGAGGAAAGGAGGGCGGGTCGAGGAGTGTAGGAGGGAGATGAAGAGAGAGAAGAGGAGCATTAAACTCACAACAGACCAAGAGGCGCACAACCAGTTAAAGTTGTATGGGGCAATTTGTAAAAGCGCAAGTGACAACAATGTGAGTGAGAGAAAAGAAGATTTCTATCTTGATTTTGTAAATCACTCGCAAGTTTTGTAGACGTTCCAGCTCCGTCCTATAGTGAGGAAAAGACAAGGGAATAAAGTCCCACCTGCCAAATTTAAAATCAGAATCTAGAGTATTATAACAAGACGTCGTCCAATTCAGCTGTTTGGCTCCGTCAGGCTTTAGCAGAGAGGGGAGGAGAAGATGGTGAGGATGGAGGGAAGGATGCTAGAGCAGAGGACACACAGAGAGGGAATGAGCCTGTGCAGAACAAGATCACCAACGCTTCACTCTGAGTTTGAGTCCTCACACTAACCCCACAGGCCAACCAGTACCACACTAACACACACAAACCCAAATCCTGAAACCTGATCCCAAGGATTTGCATGGATTCTGTCTGCAAATATGAGAATGAGAGGGATTTTACGAATGAACGTACACACTGCATTCACGCTTTGCATTAACCTTATTCTCTTGTATAACGAAGACGGATGGGAGTGTGTAGGTGTAAATCAGGCCAAAGCGTGAGGAGCAAATACAAGCACAGCCGTGTAGGAGCTCATAAAGACACGACACACACATGCACATACAGCATCTATATGTGTGGGCGGGTGGGGAGTCTTGGGTCAGAGGGGGCAGTTATGTACAAAGCATGTGTTGATATAGTGTAAAGATCGAGGACACACAAGCAAGTCATGCAGAGAAAAAGAGAGAGAAAGTGAGAGAGAGGGCAACAAGTGCAGAGAATGAAGCTCATTGTATATCTCTATTTTGGGGGATGCCCGGGCGAGCGAGGGTGGGGGTCCAAACAAAACGATGATTTTAAAACTGCACGCCTGCAAAGTCACGAGTGAGAGTGTGTGTGAGAGAGAGAGAGAGAGAGAGAGAGAGAGAGAGAGAGAGAGAGAGAGAGAGAGAGTCCCCGAAAATATGACAACCCGGCTGCTTGACGTCTGCTCACAGATTACAGAGCAGGTGAGGAGGTCGGTGGGGAGATTAAGAGGAGAGAGCAGGAGTCAATATTGGAGCCTGGGTGGCGTTAGGGAGGCCCTGTGCGTCCATTTCCAGCTGATGTCAGTGTTTGAACAGTGATTCCTTCAATCGTTTGAACAGACGCAAGGTGCAGCTTGGGTTTTATCAGACGCAGCAGCGACTGAACCATTAGCATAGGAACAGGACAGAAATATGTAAAGGACGACAACAGTGTGTGTAAAATGACTTAAAATTGATCCGTTTAATGAGAGACTAAAAATATGCTGTTCAGTTTCTTCCATTCTGTTGCTTTTCTGTTGATTTCTGTGTTTTTGGGGTTGTTAGCTTGTTGCATCATCAGAGATCACATGATAGATTGCTGCCCTGACATTTCTCTTCTCTGGTGTTGCAGACTGAGGCCGGTGTTCCTGCAGCAGACACACTCAGAACGGTCCCTCAGTTTGGCTCCACGCCTCTTTCACCCTCATTGATTGGATCACCTGACTCTAATTGGTTTTGTCTGATCACTGGACATCATTTGATGAGCAAATACATCAGAAATCCAATAACGACCAAAGGGCTTGACTCCACCTTTTCATGCCTCTCTGCTCAGTTCTGCATAGACATCGCCTCTGCAAACTCAAATCAACCATCACAAGGTTTCAAAACATCTTCATGGGGACTTTTGCAACCTCAAAGTTCAACAGTTTGTTGTGATACAAGTCATGACGCAGCTTAGACCATCAGATAAGATGCAAATGAGAGCCGAGCACTGATGTGACTGATATGCTTCTGTATGAGTCCACAGGGCGTCGTCACATCTGAATAACTATAAATCAAGACAAACTCTACAAGCGTTTGCATACATACTCCATACATACTTAAACATGCAACAGAACAGCGAGGTGTGTGAGTGTGTGTGTGTGTGTGTGTGTGTGTGTAAGTGTGTGTGTGGAGGTATCCCCTATAAGACAGGGGGAATATGCTTGGCCCGCCTACAGCTGTGATGAATGGGTCTGAGGCTTTGTACCACAATGCCCCTCACTTCATTACTGTCACATGGAACAGATGGTGCCTTTCACCGTAGTATCACATGTACACACACTCACACACACACACACACACATACACACGCACGCACACACTCGGGCTTTCCAGGGATGCCGTCGTTCTGTGATGTGCACACAGACACACACGCAGGGGGACAAGCAGGCTTAATGAATTCTACACCACATGCAGCTTCTCCTCTCAGCTGAGGCATTAATTTACAGATCTGAAGAGCAACCAAACAAGAAATTAGATCACGAGTATGAAATGTTAAACAAACCAAAGAGGGGTAATTGAATGAGTCTGAGTAAACACAGGCCGGCGCTCCATCGTCCAAATTGCAATTTGTTTTTGATATTTGTGAGTTTTGACTGGCCGGCGCAGCAACACAGGGAAAAAAGTATTTGTTTATGTGTGTGTGTGTGTTGGTGTGCATTTTGATGCCGTGTCAACTGATTTCCAGTGTATGACAAACACACACAGACACGTGCAAAGGTTGACCAAGTGATTTTCCTTATTATGCATGCAAGCAGATTTACTAAACCAAACATGCAACACGGAGCTGAATTAAATATTACATTTGTTTTCATGATAAAAGTCCTTCAAGAACACTTTTTAGAAAATTCAAACTCTGCTTCCTTTATCCCCTCAAAGCCCCAAAGTCCTGAGTGTGCAGGTGTGTGTCGCATTCGTCAAGGCTGAGCGCTCCGACGTCTCTCCACGCCCTCCGGCCCGGAACCCAGCAAACCCCGGCCTTATCCGTATCCCTCCCCTCCCGCGTCGGTCAACCAATTACCCGGGCTCCTCTCGCTCCTCGCTCTTCTCCTCTCTCTCCCTGGGGCGCACAGCGGAGTACAACCAGCGCAGAGGGGAAATAGAGCAAGAGCCAAGGGGTTTGTGGGTTTGTGTGTGTGTGTGTGAGTCACCTTTGGAGAGTTAGCAGGCGTAGTAATGATGGATGTGTCTAAGTGTGTCTATTTTTTCTGTGAGTAAAACGACCTAACAGGTTCCCTCTCTGTCCTTCTCTTTAAATAACATCTTCATCATTGTTCAGCTCCGTCTCTCGGTCCTCACCTGTCCCAAGAAGATCAACCGCAAACCAGCACAAACATTCTACGAGCAGGGGGGGGGGGGCAAAGTTCAGAGGAGTTCTGCTGTTGTCGCACACCTGCCGAGGAGTGGGCGCAGTAAACACCATCTTTAGGTGAACACGCACGCGCCCACACGCTTTGACCGCCACTATCTAACTGAAAATCAGAGCCACTGATACAGAGGCCCTGCCTGTGCCAACCCAGGCCCTATCTGTGCACAGAGCCAGGCCAGACTACACACTCCCTGCTTTATCTTATTGGCTTACCATTGAGCAAACTGAGGCAGCACACCAGACCACCAGCTAATGGTTCCTCTTTGCTTTCTGATACTTGTATTTGCTCTCTTTTCCTTCTGTTATCTCCGAGGCCATTAAAGATGCATCTCTCTAATTTACAAATGGCCAAGAGAGAGAGAGAGTGTGCGTGCGTGTGTGTGTGCAAGTGCGTGTCCCTGTGTGTTACTTTTACTTAAAGGAGGTCAGGAGGAATGGGAGGGTAAGTAAGGGGAGTTGTCCTTTATCGGACATGTGTATCGCATGGAGACGGATGAGTGTAAAGGCTGGAGATGCTACACCTGCAACACCAATGACTTTAATGCGGGAGGTTGAAATCTGTTCACTGATGCTCATTTTTTAGCATAAGAATTGGGCAAAAATGTGTACAAAATGTGGTTACAATAGATTCTGAGCACTTTTTGGAGAATTTTGAAAAAAATAAATAAAACCTTTTCTCCAACCTTGACCAGACATTAAAAAGCTGAAATTTAGTGACAATTGAGCAAACATTTGTAGGAGGTTTTGGGACAAATCATAAATGCTTTTGATTCTATGACGTACATTTCAGAAGTTACAACATCAACAATTCACACATATGTCTTTAATTAATACTGTGAGAGATTTCACGAGTCAGAAGAGAATTTGATTCTTAACTGCTGCTGAATTTTTACTGCCTGTTTATTCCATAACAAGAAACAACACACCAGTGCGCCGTAAAATTCCCGCCTGACCGGGACCTTTATTGGACTAACTGGTCCCAGCGGTTAGCAGATGCAGGAAAACCTTTCTGCCGTGTAACAATAGCCCCCCCCCCTGAATCCATGTTGTCCATCCATCTGTATTTGTCCATTACAGTGAAGAATCCCAGCAGGAAAACCAGCTGGCATTCTTCTTGTTGCCTATTGTGATGGAGCTATCACAGGAACGGATCACCGAGAAGAAGAATCCAGGCTAATTCTCTGATCACAGACCAAAGCGGAGGCCCAGTCCGGACTTTGATTGATCAGGGAACAAACGGGTGCAGATTCTCCCCTGCCATGTCTCTTCTGAATGGCAAACTGAGTTAATTTGTTTTGCCCGCAGCATCGTCCCTGTCACAGCCTGACGGAGTGGCCGGTTGCAGTAGGTGGCGCTCATATATGATCACTGCTGCTGTAGGTCTACTGTCTCTAAGGTGAGTGAATGTGGACCCCCCGGTATCAGGCATTCCTACGCTCTGCAACGAGATTACTTATCAATGCAATGACACAGGATGACACCAGGTCACACACACACACACACACACAGAGACACACACATTTGCATCAGCTCCCATTAAATGATGCAATGCTGTCCTTACATTGGCTTACAAAGTTCCTTCCAGTGCTTATTCTTAACTTTCTCACCTCCATTAACAGAGTGAGGCACTATTTTAATGTTTTGGTGTGTAAGTGAAACATTTAAAGTGTTTTCACACGTCACGTGACTTTGTGTGGGACCGGTTTCAGCAGGAGAGAGCTAATATGCTTCTGGGCTGTATGAAGCATCGAGCAGCAAGTTTTATGAGTTCGGCAAACTGCAAAACGGCCCCACACACACGTTTTGCACAAATATTTGCAAAATATGATGCCTGGGTTCTAATACTACAAATCGAGGTAGAACCTTATTTGAGACTCAGGCTGATGTGAATGGGTCAGTTAGAGTTAATGACCAGAGGTTGGCGCTCTTTCATGCCCGAACACGGCCTCTGGAAAGGAGGAATATAGGAGGGAAGAAGGGAATGAGGGTTTCCTATCCTTTATTGCCTATAAAGAGGCAGGAGTGGAGACTCGAGCGTGCAGTAAAAAACGCTCGACACCGGCTGGGATGTTGACTTTATCGCCAATATCTAATCGCCCGGCTCCTTCTGCTCCCCCCTCCCCCCTACGCCTGATAAATGGGCTCATGTTGGAATTTTCCCCCTCGAACTAAAAGACATGCTAAACACAGATGTGCGTGTGTGCAAATGTGTGTGTGTGTGTGCAAATGTGTGTGTGTGTGTGTGTGTGTGTGTGTGTGTGTGTGTGTGTGTGTGTGTGTGTGTGTGTGTGTGTGTGTGTTTGACAGATAGAGAGGATTTTTTTGTGAGTTTGAGTTGAGTCACTTATGGTGGACACGGTTAATACTTAAGCAGGCGTAGTGGCGTGTGTGTGTGTGTGTGTGTGTGTGTGTGTGTGTGTGTGTGTGTGTGTGTGTGTGTGTGTGTGTGTGTGTGTATTGGTACCTGTAGAGATAATACAGCTGTGATCTAACAAACCTTGATGAATGGCGGAAAACCAGACCTGCAGCCACACGCCATCCAAATTAACCCTGACATGCATACACACACACAAGTCCAAAGAGAAATATGCTGTAAATGCTCATTATAGGGAGGATAATTAAGCTGACTCAGTATTTTATTATCTTTCCTTTTCTTTCTCTCCACCTCCCTTTCTTTCTTTCTTTCTCTGTGAATTCCCGTGTAGGACATTCCTCTCAATGACTAAAAAGCAGAAGAAAAACCTATTTGTTCAAAGGCCCAAAGCAGCCCCGCCGGTTTCTTTAGATCAATATCAATGAGTCGTCCTTTGGTGATGTGCGCATTGTGAGACGCCGAGATCTTACACACTTCAAAAGTCGCAGGATTACACTCCTTTTGCTTGTGTTAATCCAGGGGGAATCGGATGACAGGAGCTGCCCGTCCTGTTCGCTCACAACAAACAAGGTGCGTGGCCAAAAAACTGTTACCGCCGGCAACAAAAACACAGAGCACGGAAGGCCAAACATTGACTCACACAGGTTTGTCACTGCACCCAATTTTACTCCACTAATATGAATAATGACGTGAGTACAGGGCAGATGAAAGCACGGCATTCATCAATCATTTAGGTACAAACTATTAATTATGATTATGATCTATGAATGCTGGTAAAAGGTCTCATCACACTGAGAGGCGTATGGACAAATACAAAGTGTAGAGACAATGAATCGGTGAAGTTTGAGGTGAGTTTGAAGGTTTCCTGAATAACCTGAAGGACTGCGTGTGTGTGTGTGTGTGTGTGTGTGTGTGTGTGTGTGTGTGTGTGTGTGTGTGTCTGTGTGTGTGTGTGTGTGTGTGTCTCGGCATTGTCACTAAAGCTAAAGTCTCACTAACACCCAGAGCTACATGTTGTAAAGGTGCAAATGTGACGTGAGTGAACTTATCAAAAGACTTTCAGCAACAAAGTTCAGGACTAAAGTAGGAATGACTTTATCTCACAGATCCCTGAGGGAATTCCTCTCTTGGATTCCAGCACAAATGCCATCAGGATCATGGAAGTTAGACATCTGTGGACATCTACAGTTTAACAGCCACATTACGAGACATCACAAGATTGTTTCCTCTTGTTTTGGGATTGTTTTGATATTGTTTTTGCAGTATTTGAGATTGTTTTACGCATTTCACAACTTCAAACCCTGGCGTCTAAGTGGAAACACAGCTACTGTTGCCTATCTGCTGATGATGACGAGCATTAGCCCTCCTAATCGTTCATTTTATTACAGTCTTAAAAAGTAAATCACTCTCTCTTACAGCTTTACAGTGTTTGGATGACTTCTCACTTTGGTGGCACTGTGACTTTACTGCATTCTTTAATAGATGCAATGCAGCTTAATTGCCCTCCTTACCCACATGTGACCCGCTGCCTTATTGACTGTACCTGAATGTGTTTGCTTGCTTATCTACTAGCAATGCAATAAACGTAACTCTACAAAGGAGAGAGGAGGAAAACGCATAAATCAGAGGGCGGCCCACCTACATAGCAGACTGCTACAAACACACTCACACACACACACACAGACAGCTTCAAAATGGCCAGCAGATAGGAGCTGTCAGAGAACAATGGGAGCGGGGCAACGGCCGAGCCACCGCTGCCCCTGGAGGGACACACAGAGGGGACGCAGACGCATACAGATAGTGGATGGGCTGATAAAAGCAGAACATGAGAGGGGACACACACACACAGGAGGAAGACCACACAGGGCAAAAACACAAACTTTCACTTTACGCGACCCCGAGTTTAGCTCCCGCTCGTGCCCTGTGATGGCAGCGGACTGGCACTCTGCTCTCGGTCAAGGTTCAGAACTTTTGTGCCGTTTGATTTAATTGCAAGCCGCAAAATGTTCAATCATCTGGCATCAGCGCACAAGCCTGAAATGGGATTACACCGGAGCTATAGCCTTCATCTTAGTCCTCGCTCCCCCCTCCTTTTTTTCTGATTTGGTGTGTCCTCCTCTGGACCTGGACCCTTCTCTCAGGTCTCTACAAAGCCGTGTTGATGAGCCTGACTGGTCCAGACTCTCAGGGGTCAGTAATAATCTCTCTTTAGGAGGCTGAGAGGGTGAAGTGAGCCATAAGAACCCTCTCTGTCAGCTTTAACTGGCCAACAGAAAGAGAAAGTCATAATTATAGTACTCTCTCCGACTGGATTTAAATAAAGCTGCCAGGCTGGGCCCCTGCAGACACACTCTTTCTGTCTCTCTCCCTCTCTCTCTCCTTCACACACACACACACACACACTTCCATAAAGAGCCACTAATCAATCAGGGGTTCCCCGGCCTGCTTCATTGGAGTCTCTGCCTGAAAGAAGGACTGACAGCCCTCAACCTCCCAGCATTGTCAGAGCAGACTGATTAGGCCTCTGACTGGCTACCTC
>NW_027466829.1:257500-385000 GCF_046128005.1 Genypterus blacodes
ACGCAGACACACCCACACAAAGAACACTTCTCAACACAAAACAGTTGCGGGGAGTTGTCCTTTTTACTTTGAGGACATGAATACACACACCCACCCACACACACACAAGAGCAGAGCAGTATGTACAATGTGGCTGAGGAGATGAAGAGTTGTGTAATGTAATGTTAGTGATGCCCAGAGCGGTGAGGCGCCATGACTAATGTACAGAACAATATGAGAGGTTCAAACAAGGACAAATGATTACAGAGCAATATGGCGATTATATAGTACAGTACTAACATTTGTTTCACCATAATGCTTATGATTGTGTTGTTGTTATTGTTGTGGAGGGTTGGCATGGATTTTGATTCAAACAAACCAACGCAACTACGAAACTAGAGTAACAGTAACACCCCTCCCCCCCTTGGATGAATGGATCGGTCCAAAATATCCCCTCAAAAGCCTGAGTTGTTTGTTTTATGCTCTATCTATCTATATGATATGTAGCAGTGGGGCCTGGTGCCTAAGGCCTGATGCCATACAGTCGTAAAGACCCCTCTCTCCTTATCTGCATCACCACCACCACCAGCTTCCAGACCTCATCTTCATCATCCATCTCGTCCCATTACGCTTATCTGATAGGTGAGAGCATCATTCTATACCACAGATCCATCAGCAGATCCATTTTAAAGTCCCATCACTGTGTCCATCATGCTCTTCGTCTTTACTTACTGCTTTTCCCTTCCCCATCCTGGCATCAGTCAACACACACACACAGCCACACAAACGCACTTAAACAAAACACACACAATCTCTGTCTCCCTCTCCAGCTCAGCACAAGCAGTCCACTCCAGGTTGAAATCTCTCTGAACCATCATTATAGTCATTAGACAAGAATAAGCTCTGTATCACAGGAGTCCACCAGCATCCAGTTCAGCCCGGCACAATTAGCACACATCCGTTGGAGTAGAATTACCCTGTAAAATGAGAATGCGCTGGACAAAAGACACAGGAGAGTTGGAATTGAAAAAAAAAGGGGGCTAAGTGTGAGGGAAAAGGGGGAGAGAGGAGAAATAAGGGAGGACAGGGAGAGATTAAAATTGTTTGAATTGAGTCCACGCTCGGCCCATTCATTTGGTATTCTGCTCAAATCAGGGCTTTTGTTTGGCCTGGCGTAAAGTAGTGTCAATCATCTCGACCCGGTTTTGTAGAATGGGGAAATTTATTATGAATTTGCCCTTGCGAATAATGAGGACTACCCCCTGCCTGCTCTCCCTCTCCCTCCTCCCTCTCTACAAGCCACCTCTCCTCTCCACACACACCCATACACACACACCCGTTTGCCTCCACCCCCATATCAATGCTGCAGAATAGGCAATAGAGAGTGAAGTTAGCAATCTCAGGGCCACTCGCACTCTGGACCCACATCAAAGTGACAGAGACGTCCAATCAGATTTGTCTTACAGGCATTACATGATGAATATGGTGCGGCCGCAGCACAAAAGCGCCTTTGTGTCTCCTCCGAGCAGAGACTATTCACAGCCCGCCACAGCCAGCCAGAGTGGAAGTAAATGGCCAAAAGGGCCCGGGCCAGAAAAAAAAGCACCCAAACTTGTGCAGCACAATGGCCCATGCAAATCACTGCCCCTCTCTCCACCACCACCACCTCCTCCTCCTCCTCCTCCTCCCCTACCACACATCCCCACCTCTTCCATCCCTCCCTTCAGCCCCCCGAGCTTGGTTCCTCCTCTGCTTGGGTCGTCTGAAGTTTAGGTCCCATTCACGCAGAAACCGAGGTGTCAGTTAAAAGTGCTGAGCTGCACGCATTCAAACTCTTTCTTCTGCTCTTATGTGAAAAGAGAAAGACTTCTTTTTTCGAAAAACACGCGTCGAATGAGTGACTTTCTTGTCAGAAAGGAAGGGTGACTTGGCGGCTGTGGGCAAAAAGACGGCGACTTAGAAGAGGCAGAGGAGACGGAGGAGGAGGAGGAGGAGGAGAAGGAGGTTGCAGCATGTTGGAGAAGTCTCGTGTCAGTTTGTTGCAGTGACAGAAAAAGGTAGAATGAGATCTGATGGCCCAGAGAAAAGCGATCCAGATCTGTTTCTCTCTACACAAAACACCTCACTGCATTAATAAGTGGGCCACTGACTCAGTACTGCATCTTTAGCAGACGCAGGTGTGGAGAGCAAAAGGCTCAAAAATATAATGCCATAAAAAAACACACACACACACACCTTCTGGAAAAACTCCCACAGTGGGAATTGAAGAACTTAAGAGTAAAATCAGAATTTGAACCTCAAATAACTGACCTATGAATAATGAGTCCCCAGTGCTTCAGTCGATTAAACACACGTATTTAGTCGCTGTCCTCCTTTAATTTAGAGGAAGTTAGAAACACAGTCTGGTTTAAAAGTTGATGGCAATGCATCTTTGAGACTTAAAGGGTTTAATGAGGCTAAACGGAGGGTTTTGACCCAATAAATCTTATCTCCAACTTAATTTGGATCTACTGGAGAGTCACACTGGACACTTGGGTAAAATTCTGATTACCCACTAGTGAAAAAAGAAGATTTCTCTCTATACTGACATCCAACAGCTTCCACCACCCAGGATCTTAATCAATCACAGAGGGGAGAACAGGTTTGACTTTGGACGTACTTAGATATACACATACGTGTTTTGTCACTGACCTTCACAACAGACTTCACAGACTGTTCTTATAGCTCTGGGTTAGATGTAGACATTGATGAACTGTGTGTGTGCATGTGTGTCTGCGTGTGTGTGTGTGTGTGTGCGTACACTCCAATGGATGTGCAAATGAGTCTAGTCCCAAATCAGTTCAGCCTGCTCTCTGTCTGTGTGTAATAGAACCGTGTCTGTGCCTCTGATTAAACATTAACACCTCTGTAAGCACTGGTCAAGGTTGTGCAGCAGCGTAGCTTCATTTATCTCCATATATCCCTTTTACTTTTATCTCATCGCTCCTCTGGCAGAACCTGGAAACGCCATTTATCATTTCTGCATCTTCACAACTGGAATTTTGTCACTTGCAAGTTTATATATAATGAAATAATAAAAGTGCACCTGTTGCTCTGCAGGTGGATGTGGTTCTGACACTATGAGGACTTCCCTGTCTATGCACGTTCACAATTGACTTGAAATTCAGTTTTTCCATGTTGTCCAATATTCCAACGTGGTAATTATCTACGCCGACTATTTTTTCAGTCGTGTTAGTGTGTCTGTTTGTTCGTCTGTTTGACAGTTAGCAGGATATCTCAAAAGGTTCCAGGGAAGTTAAAATGTTCTGCACTGACACCGGTCGGCCTGATGGTGGCGCTGTTATAACCACTTTCACATTTTGTCATATAACTTTTGAACTATAAGTCACACCAACTAAATATTTGTTTCCTAGATTTCTTGGATCTATCCGGCCATACACATAACAAAATGTTCCACTTTTTCAAATTTTTTCCCCCCCAAAACATTCATCTTCACATTTTGATCTCATCACCTGTTTGATTTAACAAGCTGTCAAATTTAAATGGCAGCTGTTTATGTCTACTAAGAGGCACGACAGCGATCATTGTAACAGCCTGTCAAATTTCATCAGCGGGGGACAAACTTTGGAGAACTACTCGGCCTTGGCGGAGGTATGCGCGCGCGCTCTCTCTCTCTCTCTCTCTCTCTCTCCCTCTCTCTCAGTGATCGTGACCGTTATGGCTTCTTCTCTCATTACAAATATTCGGCGGTTAGACTATGAGCACGTAAATATTTTCTCCCCTCTGAAATGATTGATGCATGTTGGTATATAGACACAGACATAAACGTTTCAGCCTCGGGGGTCCAAACAGTAGGAGGCTTCAGTGTTGAACACAATGTTTCTGGCGCAGTTTCGTGCAAGATGACTTCAAACTCAACCGAGCACTTCTCTAGAGATAGATGAAACCCTGGCATGCAGTATCGATCCCCGCATGCATCTCTCTATATCTCAGCCCTTTATAATATATTCCGGGGGTCTCCATGGTTTGGGGAATACATTATGGGACGGGAGAAAAGGCGCACGCATGCATGAATGGGCTCCGTTTGATTGATTAGCCAGCGTTTGATTACACCAAAGTGAACATCGCCCCTGTGTATTGTCAGAGGGAAAAGGACCCAACGCCAAAATGACACGCATCTCCTTTCTCGCCCCGCTCCTCCCCTGGATCTTAATGGCCCGGAGGAAAATTGCATATCCATCTTATGAGGACAAGAGACAAGCACTTGTTTTCACTTGTGCCCTGGCCTCTGCCTGACACTGAAGGACATCACGAACCGCATTTCACGCATATAATAATGGGCCAGCGGGGTATTTTTCGCTTAACATTGGTTTGTCTTTTTGGAGTTTCAATGACGTAGGAGGTTGTATAAAGCAGCGGCATAATTAATGTCATTTATCACTTGTTCGATTTTGTCACGACCGACTGCGGGGCTCATATAGAAAACGCGAGCCAGGAGCCAATCAGAGTGCAGGGCTTTGTGACGGAGTACAGGCACGTGGCTTACACCTGCAGGTTGTTGTTGTTCTGTGTGTGTCTGTGTGTGTGTGTGTGTGTGTGTGTGTGTGTGTGTGTGTGTGTGTGTGTGTGTGTGTGTGCGCGCGCGTCATGGCACACTTTCAGATGCTCATACATCTTCCTGTTCATAACTTTAAAATGCACATACGTAAAGTTGTGTCTGATCACTTTAACCTGCAGACTCACACACACATACACATGTTGGAGCTGTTTTGATGCTATGTTATGACGTCTTTTATTATGTTATAAGCTTCAACCAAGCCTCTCTCGCGTCTCATTCCCCCTCCCCTCCCTCCCCCCTCTGGAGAGCACCAGGTGAAAGTGAGCTCTATCTCTCTCTATAGCACGCTGGATTCGGGCATCACTGTTTATTTACAATAGATTCTCCATAATTCGCATAATGAGGCGCAAAGGCCCGCACAATGGGGCTCACAATGGGGTGTGTGCTCCCCATTTTGCAGGAGATGGGCTTTTTGATTGGGCTGTGTGCGCCATGAAAAACACAGTTGGGGATACAACTAGTCTACAACCGCAGGTTTTATTTAGATTGATCTCAATCGGGCAATAAGAATTCTGACCCGTCTCATTGTCTAGCTGACTTTCCCCAGGCCGTATTTCAAAGTGTCTATACCCTTTTGAGAGGGTTTTGAATTGCACCCCTCCGCTCCCTCCCTTTACTCCCACTCCAGGCCTCTGGGCTATTGGATAAAGGCAGAGTATGCAAAAGAAACAATGCAGTGCATGAAACGTAATATTAATCTCTCCGTCCTGAATGTAGACAAAGCGCTGTTAGAAGCCGCGCGTCTGTAATGGTTAGAGAGCGACTGAGCTGCTCACCCAGCTGCGTCATTTCCCCCCGTGTGCACAAGCAAGTCGGGAAAAGGTCATTCAGGGGCTTTGAAAAGGAGAAGCTCCCTAGTTTGCTCAATTACCGCCGCCGACAGCCCCCACCTCTCCCCCCTCCCACACACACACACACTTGCCTCCTCATAAATACATCAGGGCAAGACTTCAGTGTGAAATATTACAAAACGGAACAACTCCCAAAGCATGTAATATAAATAGATTCATCTTTATTTATAAAAGTTGTTTTACACAAAATATATCTGTTAAAATCGAATATTTACATTTTTTAGGCTACGGGAAATTGAGAACAAGTGCATACATTAATAATAAAGGTCTCATTACCACCTAAAAAAAACATCTAGGATCAGTCACAGGTAGCCTCCATATTGCTGTGCAGTCTCACATACACACACACACACATGCCAAACTCGCTGCCTCACCGCCTGACTGACAGCTGTGTCTCTCACACTGTCAAGTCAACCGGCAGTGACTGTTCAGCAACATGTTGTTTGTTTGTTTGTTTGTTTGTTTAACTCGATGTACAAAAATATGTCTTCATGTCAAACCATTCATTCATAACACAATGTACTCAAATGGGGGAAACTGTACAAAGTCCCAAGTCTGTTTGACGCATCATCTTTGTTGTGTCTCCCCACAGACGAGGCAGCCGAGGAAGACAAACAGTCCTCAAACACGTCCGCGTGAATGACAGCACCGCCTAGACAGAGCCTGCTGTGTCGGATATTAATTGCACTTATTCAAACATAGCAACAACTGTTCTTTACTTCCATGCGTCAACTTGACAGCGAGTCTGATCCCCTTCTCCTTCTCCTTCTTCGGGGGAATCTATTCACGCAGTCCGCTCTACCACATACTATTGCTTTGCTCCAGGGAAGGAGGAGGCAACATATCACTTTAAGCACCCAGAGCCTGACTGGTCTGATGCTTTGTGTGTGTGTAAAGTCAATCTTTGTCAGCTTTTCTGGAAGAAGTCGTGCGCCTTTACGCACACGTGTCGCTGGGGTTTTTAAGCTCTGATGACGTCAGGCTCAGTACCTGTCGAACCAGGTTGTAAAGTCCAACAACTCCTGTTCCTCGGAGCTCAGTGGCTCGTATCCACCTTCATCTGAGGAGTAGGAGGAGTGAGGCGACTCCGGGTCTGCAGAGTAGCTGTTGGAAAGCGTTGGAGACGGAAGCCCGCACTGGAACGCAGCCGACACGGCGTCATGCTCGTCCAGGAGTTGCTGTAAGGCCCGGATGTACTCCACTGCTGACCTCAGGGTCTCCACTTTACTCATCTTCTTGTTAGCGGCGCCGTTGGGTACGTGCTGACGCAGCGTCTGGAAGCCCATGTTGACCTGTTTGACCCGGTTCCTCTCCCTCTCGTTCCGCCGGGCGACGGCAACGGGCTGCTGCTGCGGGATGGAGTACCCCAGGCCGTTGAAGCTCAGTCGCCGCTTGCAGCGCAGAAGCTCCGGTGAGCTGGAGCGCTGTCTCTTCAGCACCTTGCTCTTACTTTGGAAGCTGCCGGCGGGGGCGTTGGGGTGCAGGGCGGCGGGGACAGCGGCGCAGTCCTGGGCCGGGGCGTGCAGGCTGATTGGGGGGTGTCTCTCGGTAAGTCCAAACGCGTACGCGGTCTGCGTAGTGGTGATTGTTGTAGTTTCCATCTCGCCGACGCTTCTTCTCTTTCTGCTACAACTGCGGGAGGGATGGATGCAGAGGAGGAGCGAAGCCTCAAACGCGGGGGAGCAGAGGTAGGAGGAAGGAGAGCGAAAGTTGCTTGGCAGTGTACAGCTCTCGTGTCTTTCGCGTGGGGGACCGTGTGGCTCAACCGGGGTCCAAGTCTCTCTTGACTACGGCTGCTTTACTCCACGAGCCGATCTGACCCAAACTTTGGCAGCACTCCTCTTTTTCAACACGCGCCCCGGCACACACCCCACCCACCCTCCTTTCTGGAGACGCACGCTTCTCGCCGAGGCCCCGCCCCCGCTGTGTGATTCTTCTGCCCGCCGACTCCCCCGGGCCAGGCGCGTGGCTCCGGGAGCTCAATAAACAATCCCGAGCTTTCAGTGCGCCGGGAGCACGCGCTGGGCTCATTTACATTCCAATGTCTCTAACTTGAAGGCCCATTGGTCGATTCAAACGGCCTGCGACCATGCGAGAAGAAAGAAGGGGGAGAAAAAAAGACAAAGAGAGGAGAAGAAGAAAAGGGGAGAGAATGGAAAAGTGAATGGTTTGCTTCTTTGAAATGCCTTTTGAATTTGACAATGTACCCCTGGCAAGTCTTCAAATTATCAGTCTTTTCCCCCCTCGGCCATCTTTCTCTTCTAACTCTTTACAATCACAAATACCAAGGACGCTCTCTGCTGTATCCAGGCTACAGCTTTAGAGAGCCACATAAATGGCAAGCGTGTCTCTGAGCAGAATAATTGGCAATTATAAAGCACGCATAGAGCCTCAATGAATTCAAAGGTAAACATAATGTTTATGACACGCGGTATAAAGAACATTAGAGTGGTGCATAATGATCGTTCGAACGTCCTTCTGCAGGTTCCCTTACGTCGCCACCAAAGTCTTTACGCGCTTGCTGAAGTGAAGCTCTGTGCGTCATTCCAACACTTTAAATCCGTCGCGAGTGCAAAACTATTTCTATTCCTATGTTTATGGTCGTTACGGTAAAGGAGAGCGATGCTGTACAGAACCAGCCGCTCGTTTCAGCACCACGGCTGACTGGACAGCTGAGGGCAGGAGAGTAGCCACAGTCACGATCAACCTGTGGAGCTGGGTTTGATGACGTAAGCAGAACTATATTTGTTTTTGTTACGGCGTTTGTGTTATTTGGTGTTCAAAGCATCGCAAAAATAACTTCTATCGTCTCCTCTGCTCCGTTACCAGCAAACTGTGCACACTGAGACACTCTGCTTAGAAACGTAGCGGCCACAGAGTAAAGAACGGACACTTGTGACACCTGGTGGTCAAAACTAGTAATTACAGCTGGCAACTCAATCTTGCTCGTGTTTGTTCTGTAGAAGGGGATTCCCTGATAACTACGGGATTCCCTGATAACTACTGATAACTACTGATAACTACTACAAATATCACTCTCCCTGTTAAAACAACCATCTAGTTTTATATATTTACCACTTAATTACATATTTGTAATTGTATTGTATTCAATTCATGAGAAATAATTGTGTTTCAAGGGGTACAAATATCACATTGTTAGTATGAATAAATATTAAATTAATCATTCACTACAGAAATCAATTACAGATTGTATCTCACATAATAAATGAATTAATCTTTAGAAGAACAAACGTTAATGTTCTATGCAATCATGTCAAGTTAAATATGCAAACTGCTGACAACTCAGTCGTACAGACACTGTACACTTATAATGAGAAGACTTGGAAACTTTCTTGCCTGTGGCTTTACTGAATGACGACGCCCAGATGTGGCAACCCCCAGATTCTGAGATTTCCCCTGTGTTTCCCATCTCTGTCTGGCTCTCCTCCGTCACCAGCAGAGGGCGCCTTGTTTCATTGTTTTGCATAGGATACTTTCTTCTTGTAAAATACATTTTGCTTGTGGGACAAACCTAAATATACATACAGGACACACACACACACTTGCATGTCTTAAAATAGTGGGAAATTAAAGGCATTTCTAGTTCAGCACCAAGAAAGACGTTTTTCACTGACTTTTTATGACTATTACTATCAATGTGTAACTAAAACATTACAACACAGGTTAACCAGTCAATCAAATAATAAGTGTGTACGTGTAAAATACAGAGTGGCTTATTGTTCTCTGACACACAGAAATCTATGACAAAACTTAAACTTCATCACCAGTGAATCAGAGGGAGGTCGATAAGGTTTCTGATGTGAACTGGACACATCATCTCTACGCCTCCAACTATCTGAGCTACGCATCTACATCCTATTGGCTGATTTTCAAGGAGGGATCACACCCTCAAACAAACACACCCCACACACCCACACACACGCCAAAGTGCCAAAGTCTTATTTATAGGCATAGGTGTGTCTGGTGTTTTCAGGTAATCACGCCGACTTCTTTGAAACAGGCTGAATCTTCAACTTCTCCTTCAGTTCCACCAAACCTAATGTGCAGCATCTGGAGATGTGAGAGAGAAAATAGACCTGGTGTGTGTTTATATCTCTCTGTCTTGATCAAATTCATGCACAGTGGCATCAAAAAGGGTTTAAAAGCCAAATAATGAAACCAAAAATCCAAACCCTCACACACACACACACATCCACACATCACATCTATCCAAAGTGTGGAATTAGTTTGTATTCCTCTTTACTTTTTCGTGACTGTGACATTCGTGATATTGCTTCTATATTGTAAGTAAATATGGAAAAGAGAAGAAAGTGAAACGTTCAACATGATGAGGTTACATCTTTCCCCAGTGATAGTGAGGGGGCTTGCAGGGGCCACCTATGAAGACAAAGAGGTACTTCCAATGACCGGGAAAAAGGAAGTGAACTAGTCCCAAAGTGTATCGCTTCCTTCTTCCGCGGACATGTGCGGGGGGTTGTGGGTGGGTTATGAAGCAGTGGAAGTCTACTGCGTAAGCGTTATGAGCTCAGTCGCCATCAATCATGCATAAGGCGGTTGGATGAATAGAAGGCGGTCAGCGGACAGAAAGCAGCTTTACCCAAGAAACAAAGAGCACAAGCAGAGGAAAAGAGGAGTGGAGAGAAGAAGTGGATGCAAGATTGTGTACTTGGGGGGGGGGGAGAGTTAGATACCACACCAGACTGAGGAGACGAAGTCAATATATCATAAATTGTGCATTCCAGTGCAGTGAGGTCATGAAATGCAGATGGAGGAAAGAGGAAGTGAGGCCTTAGTTCAGACAGCACTGCGGTGGTGTTTTTGTGGTTACATACACTAGAATATGCAACAGAGACCAGAACATCCCCACTGCCACTGTTTGGTTATAAATATACTGTATAGAGACCACATGACAAAACCTTACACCTGCCGCATTCTCTGAAAATCCCCCTAAGATACTTGTGAATTTCACAACTCACGGCGACCTCTTTGATGGATTGATTTAGCAAATGTCACTGGGACTTTTCGGTTTCACAGGCGACTATTTTAGTGAACAAAAGCTCTCTGAAAGTCCATGAAGGTCTGAGCAGATGGAGCTGCTGCTGGTTTGTGTGGTATCAATAAAAGATGAATGATAACACACTGACTCAGCATCTACTCAAGGCCTACATCTATAGTAAATAGACCAATGTTGAATCACGCTCCTATCATTTTAGAAAGTAAATCTACACTATCGCCATATTTATTTTTCATCCCGAGGTTCTCTGCAAGTGTCAACAAGAGAATGTTGTGCAACATATCAAAATGCCCTCTTCAGCCCACACAACAGGAATGATGATTACTCACCGACCAGCATTGGTGAAGCAGAGAGTGTATATGAAGTCTGAGTCTGGTTCTCATATTGTTTTGCCTGTTGTGTGCCATTGTGTTGTTGTACTTAGGAATACTGTGTGTTATCCTTGTGTCATTGTTTCTGCCTTTAATATCTAAAGTAAAAAACATGTCTGCACTTTAAGGACATAATACACAAACAATTTACTGTGTGTTGTTGTTTGTTTAACATGTAAGATGATGCAATATGTGGTGATGCAATATACTAAACTAATCGATCTAACTACTTTCACTTTCTTTTTCCTCGACGAAGAATTTCCATGTTATTCAACCACTTTCTGAAAGAGTGCACCCGGTCAGTAAAAGGGTGCGTTTGATTTTTACACCAGAGCAGCTCGGTTGCTTGCTTCTGCACAGTGCAACGTAGGAAGCAATCGTGCTTGCTCACAAATCAAGCACACCCATTCTTGCTGTCGGAAACGCCATAATAACAGAAACTCTCCTCCCACTCCCCTAGAGAGAGGATGGTGATGTCACTGCTGCGCTGTCTATAAAAAAGGCGGAAGCATCAGCAGCAGTTGTGACAACACTGGATCACAGATCTAGAGAGCAATGCAAAGGTAGGCAGAGGCACATCTTCATCACCCTGGTCATCATTATCCTCATTATAAACCTGCATGTGTGTTTTTCCAATATGAGTATGTTACCTTGTTTACCATAACTTTAAACAGGTTTATAAGTTTGCTACTCTCTCTGGATCTAGTCTAGCAAGTCAAGGGTGTAGGTTTGAATAGTTTGGATTGCTTTCGTCTTTGTTTAAGGTTTTTAATCTTCCTCTCTGTGTCGATCCAGACCGCAGTTTGCCAGCTGGCTCATAGAGCAAGTGGAGACAGGCCAGTACACTGGACTGTGCTATACGAGCCAAAACAAGTTCAGAGTCCCCTGGAAGCACAATTCCCGAAAGGACTGTAATGATGAGGACAGCAGAATATTCAGGGTAAGTAATTTGATGTGTTTGATGATGTGTTACCGTGGTAAAGTCTTATATGGCACAGTTTGCTCAGTGTTATCGCCGCGGTGACAGCTTAAGTACGGTATAATAGTTAAAAGTGTTCATTAGAGGTTCCCGCATTCCATTCCTGCCTGTGGTTTTGTCAGCTGCTGAGAAAAGCTGGCACGTATTCATTCGGTATTTCATTAGTCAGACAAAAACGCTGACTGTACTTAAAGTGGCCACATGTTTATGGTTTGGTTATAAAATGTAGTTTATTGATCATCGGGAGCACACAGCAGCAATTGAAAACAATCGCAGGTAGAAATCTACATCCACATTGTTCAATAGTGCTCCTAACAGTAAAGGTAAACACAATCTGAGGCTGGACCGCAGCCACTGTGGCGTCGTCTCTCTCGCGTCCCCTGACAGTAGGGAAGTGCAACCACTCTCTTTAAGAACGCTTCGTTATGAATTGCAGTCACTTTCAAAAGCAGTGTTGTTAGTGTTGCAGCTGTTCCAGGTGGAGCCGAGT
This sequence comes from Genypterus blacodes, assembly GCF_046128005.1. Lineage (NCBI taxonomy): Eukaryota > Metazoa > Chordata > Actinopteri > Ophidiiformes > Ophidiidae > Genypterus > Genypterus blacodes. Next base: position 269,824 of record NW_027466829.1, read on the forward strand.
CTGACTACTTCATTACATCGTTTAAAGGGGTCTAAGCTATAGCCATGCATCATATTGTATGTGCTCATGTAATGGATTTATTTGCCATTGGATGCATGTAATGGAGTCAAATTTCCTCTATGGGATTAGAAGCTTTCACAAAATTGGAATAAAAGTACAACAAACTCAAATTTGCGCCATAATTTAGTAGATTAACTTCTTTTTTTAACCTCTGGGGACGTTTACTGTATCCAAGCATGTCTTTGTGTGGTTCACAGGCATGGGCAGAGGCAAGCGGGAAGATTCACGAGTTCCCCAACAACAAGGCCAGATGGAAGACCAACTTCCGCTGCGCCCTGAACAACCTGAAAGTGCGCTTCAAGATGATAAAGGACAATTCCAAGAACGACGATGACCCTCATAAAATCTACGAAATCATTAACACAGAGAGTAAGATGGAGCTGGGAACGCCTCTCTCTGTAGCAAAGCACCCCTTTGAGTTTAATAGATTAAACATTGTTCTATTCTCTCTCTTTCCCTTTAGATAATTGCGAAAATCTACAAACACAATATTCCCAGGACGACCATGACATGAGGATCGACTGTTCCCCTGTGGAATGCTTACCCTCAGGAAATGAGGTGCAGTACAGCCTGGAGCTCTCTTGACAGAATAACTGGTTTAACACTGAACTCTGCCTTTGAACTGCCTGCACTTTTTCCACACGTGTACAACTGTTTCATAACCACATGTTCATCCTTATGTCTGAAGCTTTCTTCAATAAGCTCTAAATGCCGCACTTTTTCTTCCAAACAGCACAATCTACCGGACCACTTCATGGCCTTGGATCTGGGCAACCAACCAGCAGGTATGATCAGAGATATAGAAGTGATAGAAGAAGAAAATCCATCCCGTCCAGTCATATGAAGTAATAGAGGGTTAACACACTCACCTCCATCTCTTTTAATTTCTTTAACAGAGGTACAACAGTGGGTGCCGAATTACGCTCAACCCTGTCTGGCTGCTCTTGACATCTACCCAGCTGCCCCAGGCCCTGAGAACCACACACACGCCATACCGCAGCAGCCAGCTTACGACGAAGGTATATACAGCTAAGTAACGCTAAGTCAGTGGATTTCATTTGTGGTGAATTGCTGAAACTGGAATCAGGAAGTAAAACAGCGTTTTGAAATTGCTGCACCATACTTGTTGATTTGAACGCACTGTAGATGAAGGGACGGGTCAACTGATGTCAACGTGTGTTTCCTCACAGCAAATCCCGAGCCGGTCCCCGCTGCGCCTCAACAGCTGTCTATCTACGACCTAGAGATCTCCATCCACTACAGGAAAATAGAAATGCTGAAGACCAGGATGCACACTCAACGTCTGCAGCTCCACTACCAGCAAGAGGCGCCCGAGCTCAATGCCCACAATCTCTGCTTCCCCGCCACAGAGGGGCTGCTGGACCACAAACAGGTGCCTGTGAATTTAGTTTCTAGCTGAGGAAAATAATAACACTGGGTAGGACACAATAGGACACTGAGGTGCGGTAATTTGAGCATTCAGGAGAGGAAGAGGACGAGAAAGGACTTCATAAAGCTTCTAAAACCCCAGGGAAGTGACAAAGACAGCTCAACATCAGGGAAACTTACAATGCTGAATTGCTTTTCTTTGGCTTTGCCGCGAATGCCGATAAAGGTCAACGTCCGCCCTGTCAACTGGTACGGAACTCCCCGACAGCAACAGCCAGCTACAACCGGGACAGCCATTGTTGTGCTACACCTGCTATGTTATCAAATTTCAGATGCTTGTGCTGATAGACTTCCTTTCTCCAAGTTCGCTTCCACCATCACCAGCTTCTTCTCCATTTCTGCCCAGAGCTCTTTGATGGTTCCGTTTGATGGCATCCTCTTCTTCTTTCTCTCTCCAATTTGTTTCTGAGCTCCACCTTGTCATGTCTTCATCTACCTCCACCTTTGACCACTTGGGTGGTTTGGATTTTCTGTAAGACCCAACCTGTGTAGATTTGTGTGAAACTGGATCCTTGCTGGTTCCATCCTCGTAGGAGCGGCTTCTCTCTGATGTTGCCCACTTCGTCCAAGCCTCCTGGCGTCCAAGTCCCACTGCTTTTACCCACCTTGTTCCTTCTTCCGTCTTTCTGATCCCCACCTGCATCACTTGTCTCTTGTAGTCTCTTGTAAGTAACCTTGTGATCCAAATTTCCTAAATGAATAAAAATGAATTACCTGCAGTTATAAAAGCTTATCCAAACACTCAAAGAGTTCAGTCAGGGTTGCCTACAGATTTGGATGAAACAGGTTTTAGTGTTAAAATTAAAGAATAAGCTTGACACACCTTCTTCAGTGTGTATCTGAGGGTGGATTGTTCCTGATACATGTATGTTGTGTCTCACCAGATCGATTACACCAAACGCCTCCTTGATAGCATCCAGAGAGGTCTGCTGCTGGAGGTACGAGAGAGTGGGATCTATGCCTGCAGGCAGGACAGGTGCCATGTGTATGCCAGTACCAGCGACCCCAGTGTGGCTCACCCAGAGCCCAGAAAGCTCCCACAGAACACCATGGTGGAGCTGCTTAGCTTTGATAAGTATGTGAATGGTAGGTGTGGATCCCTTGCTCGTTTACGCACTTCAACTGCTGAGACGCTTTTAAAATTTGCAGTAAATGCTTTGACTCGTGTCCGTTTCAGAACTTCGGCAGTTTAGAGAGAATAATGGCGGCTCTCCTGAGTACAGCATCAACATGTGCTTCGGGGAAAGGTTTCCAGATGGAAAACCTTTGGAGAAGAAACTTATCGTAGTCAAGGTACAAATTTAATCCTTCCGCTCTTTCACCTGTAAAAGTTTTGCATAGCTTTCATTTCCCTATCCTTCCTTACGTCTCCTCCTCTCTCCCTCTCTCCTCCAGGTCGTTCCACTGATCTGTCGACACTTTTACGAGATGGCCCAGTTGGAGGGGGCCTCGTCTCTTCACAGCGCCAGTGTCAGCCTGCAGATCTCACACAACAGCCTCTTTGATCTCATCTCCTCTGTTTTTGGTCCGCCCGCAGTTGAAGGTTCAGGTCAGGCTGTCGGAATCTTCTAGACCAGATTAGGGGCAAATTACATGATGGCAGGTGTTTGAGTCTCTCCTGCCAACTGAAATGAGAGGCCAAGGCTAGGAACATGCTGAGAATAAGTAGAAGGAGGAGCCTGTGCCTTGATAATTTGATTTATGTTTTTATATCTCAATATCTTCAGTTTTGCACTTATTTTTTTCCTATCACTTTAAGAAATGACTGACAATTTTCTTTATTGTCACTGCTATGTATGTTAATATGGATATGTTGACTGTTACACAATTTTAATCAGCAGAGGCCACCAGTCTGATTAGCTAAGAATCGTGTTTAGATGATTAAATGTTTGTGATATCTTTGTATATAACTATGTAATTTTATATTGTTGGCAACTGGACAAGTGTGGCCATTGCGAATCAAAAAGTTTGTTTTCCTCCTTGTACATTTGTCAGCTTCTAAACTGCAAATGGTTAAATGCATGATGAAATACGTGTCATAACCCTTGTGTCTTACAGCTACCGACTATAAAATATGTGGTTTCACTGCACTTTCCACTACTGAATATTATGCTGATTAGGTCAAATTGTTAACCATTAAAGTACTCCACTGCTTTTTGGTCGACTTGAAACACATTAGTTTTTAGGATTAGAAAATAAACACTTGAATCAATAGCAGTGATTGGCTGTGTGTGGTTCTTTAGCTACGTCATTACATATTGTCCAAAGTAGATCTGACATCAATTTGAGTTATAAGTGAAGGCGTTGTCATGGGGAATCCAGGAGATATACAGTATATTCAGTATATTATACCAGGTGTGGAAGAAATTGCAAAATGAATCCACACGGGTCCAGAAATCATGCAGACGTGAGTGAAGGCCAAATGACAAGGAAGCTACAACACAAAAAAACAAGATTGTTGATCTAGTTTGGGTGTAAATCTTTGCAGGTATCAATGGTTCAGTTTATTAGGATCCTGACCTGACCTGGCACCTGACCTGCCAGATAAGATAATGACAGCAGATCAGTCCACTTAACAGTATAAAGGTCCTGGAGCTGAGTCAATGTTAGAAACCTGCATGTAAACAAGCAAGTAGACACAGGCTTGACTATTAAACTCATACTGCTCTTCAAATGTAACCACTTCACATATATATTACGATCATTTGGCAGACGCTTTTATCCAAAGCGACCTACATTACATTACCACCTTTCGCAGAGGGGGGAACAATTGAGGGTTCGGTGCCTTGCTCAGGGGCTCCTCGGCAGGGGCTCGAACCGGCGACCCTCCGGTTCCCAAGCGGAAGCACTACCCACTGAGCCACTGCCTCCCCACATAATAGATAGAGAGACAGGAGTATCTATGAGTCTGAATATGACTTATGACTTATCAGGAGTATCAACAAGCCTATTTATGACTATTCAGGAGTATCTATGAGTCTGATTATGACTAGTCTGGAGTATCTATGATCCTGACTACAACTTCACAGAGGTTCAAACCTGGGAATCCCCACCAAACTGCCAGAAGTGAAGAAGCCTTTTGTATGAGAGGTGAAACATCTTCAAGTCTTACCAACAAGTCCAGTTGCACAAGATATACTGTCTTGACAAACGTGACAAAATGAGAAACCAGCAAATAAAATGGGACAAAACTGATTCATCATTAGCAATTTATTAGTTTGTGTTCCCTCCTAGAAACACCTCGCCTATTAGATCAAGTAAATGCAGAAAAGAACAGAACATAAAATACATTCTGACATACATGAGCACCTGTTTTTAAATCCAAAAAACGCACACAACAAAGTACAAGGCAAGTCCGTCCACAGCTACCAAGTCTCTACTGTAGACACGCAAATTAATATAGATGAAATGGAGAACAGGCAGAATGGAAGGTTTGGGTGATGAGCTGTTACACGATGACTATGCAGCCACATTCAGGTCATACTGTGATATTACAGACGCTAGCAGTCTGTGCTCCCGGCCATGTTATGATTCCTTTATTCCTTTATTAAACATGCACCATGGAAGTTTAAGGTAAGTGAAATGTATGTTAAGGACTATAAATTGATCTATCAAGTATCAAAATCTAGAAATGAAGCATGTTTTCAATCAACATGGGAATCAAGTCTCGCAGTCTCGTTCACTCCGTAATCACATCATCATCATCATCAAAAATGCCCCAGACAAAAATAAACGTCACTTTATCAAGAAAAGAGTGATTTAACTATTATTTATTTCTGCTTTTTTGGCACAAAAACAAAAGAAACCTCTTAGCTGTCTACATTGTAGCCATAAGCTAGGTGGGATTTTCCAAAAAATTTCTAGAAGCAAGATAAGAAAAAGTAGGTCCAAGGAGAAGCGTCTGTGGTTTACAGAGAAGAGTGATTACTCCTTTCAGATTTTAGAACTAAACACAACTGCAGTTGGCTGGAGAATAAATCAGTATGAACAAAAATTATAAATAAATAAAACTCGTATAGTCATCTGGATTCAGTAGTTTGATAAGGACGCGTGTTTATAGACTTTAATGTAATGCCGAGACCTCACCAATTAGACACAGATAGCAGAGTTGTGGAAGACAAACAGACAAACAGAGGCGTTTCCCAAAAGAAAACACAAACCAAACACTCTTTCATCCAACCGGAACAATACCTGTCAATCATGCACGCCGGACAACAGAGATGAAATGAACAAACAAGTCGATATATCAAATCTATATTTACAACCAAATCTAAAATTGTCGAATCTACCGATACATTTTTCTACAAAAAGAATTGCATAAGAGCTTATTTTCCTTTATGACAAACTCCCTCCGTACGCAAAAGGACCAGATCAAGCAGCGATCGCTCCACCGTTACAAAAACAACAAAGAGGCCGTAGAAAACTCAAAAAGCGTACATTGCATTCTCCCAGCCATTATCCCTGCGGAGAACGTTACCTGATTGATCACTCGATGGGATGGTCTACGAGATCTGCCTCTTTAAGGCACGACCTCTGGGTGTCCCATCGAGTTACTGAGCTAAATGCTACACGAAGGACCGGTTCTTGGCAGTGACAGTCCGGAAGCTCGACATCACCGGGGCGATCTTGTAGTGATAAAGGAGACGGCGGGGGTTTCCTCCCGCCTCAGAAATGACATTAGGGGTAGAAACTTGGATGTGATAGAAAATGTTCCACCTCAAAGCTAATAACTCCTCATAGTGGTGTTTGTGTGTGAGAGAATTGAAGAGATCGAGCCCCCAAACTGGGGAGAAGTGTAAAACAAAACCGAGTTGAGTGTTTTGTGACGGTGCGGCTCGCCCTTTGCCCCTGTGTCATTCACCTTCACGGGCTGTCCGATGCGTTTAAGGCCTCGTTCTGATCCTCCTGCTGCTCCCCCGGGTCCTCTGCTTTCTTGTGTTTCCTGGCGTGTTTGTACTTGTCCACGTACGCCTTGACCAGGTTGCCCACTTTCACCGGGTTGATCTCCCCGCTCTTACTGTGGCACACCTGACGACCACAAACTCAGGGTTAATGACACAGGAGATCTCATGGAAACTGGCCAACGACTAAACTTTCATGTATAACCCACCTTCTGGACGGCTTTGCGTACGATATCTTTGTATTCGTCCTTGTTGATGTCTCTCTTCTGGTAGAAAGGCTTTATAGCGATCTTCACCTCCTCGATGGCTCTCTCTTGCATGTGCAGCTTTTTCAAATACTACAGGAAGAAAAACATTGCACACGTTGACGGCGTTGGATCAAGATCAAGACATCTATTAGTTGGTTTCTGAGGTTTGAAAGCCACATTTACCATGTCCTTCCTCGACACGTCTCCTTCCTCTGCTTCAGTGCCCTGTGCTTGATCGGTGGTGGGCTTTCCCTCAGAGCTGGAGGAACCTGTGACGGCACCACCCTTCTTGCCGGGGTCTCCGGGGGCATCCTGTTCCAATTACAGCAGTTTGCATGCATCATATTTAAGAAATCATGTACAATAAATAACAAATAGGGGCAGCAGTTTTATTGAAATGATGTGAGGACTTGGGATAAGTGATTATAACAAGTCAGGAGAGCTGTTGTTATGTACACAGCATGGCCTCTACTTTCATTTCACGTGAAAGCCTTCCAGTATCAGTTCTACTTTCTATCACGTGTCTTTAACTTGGACCAGACGTCTCCCTGCTGTAGATGAACACTGCCACCTTCTGGTCCTCTTATGAACATGCCACACATGTAGACAGAGTCGCTCCGTCCTCACCTGACTGGACGCCTGGCTTGATAGAGAGATCCGGCGAGCTCCTTCCTGCTTCAGCTTGAGTTTATACAACGCCAGCTCTGCGTGAGGACGATTCAAACAAAGCATTAAGCTGAGAGACGAACGAGAACAAAAAGAGATCTTCACCCTTCAGCCCCGACAGAGCAGAGGTGCTTTAGCAGGGTGATAATCTGATCTCAGCAAGATGAAGGAAGGTTGTAGAATGTTTGAGGAGAAGAAGAACACTCACTGCTTGCAGATTTCTCGGGCTGCGGCCCCTCTGGCTCCTGTATGTTCCAGGTCACCCTCTTTACCAGAGGTTTGGTCTTGGTTCCTGCCGTGACCGCCGCCTGCTCGCCATCGTTCTTCACCTCCTCCGGTTCCTTCTCCTGTTTGACGGACACGCCGCTCCCCTCCGCCTCCGCCTGCTCCGACTTCACCAGGTCTAAGTTGTCCAGCATCACGTCGACGTTGAAGTCGTCGTCGGAATCCGGGGGCTGCTCGGCCTCCTGCTTCACGGGGACGAGCGGTGCCGCGGCGTCGGGCTGCTCTGCCAGGGTCTTTACGACTGCTGGCTGAGGCGGAGCGGGGGTCACCGGAAGGGTCTCTGCTGCCACCGGCGAGGATATGGAGGGAGCCGAAAACGAGGCGACATCAGGAGAGAAGTGATGGCACAGTGGTGGAGACATGGGCTCTGATTTAATTGTGATCTGGTGCGTCTCAGTTTTGATCGTTTCACAATCGTCTGATCTGATCGAGGTCAAGCGGTCTTTTTCTATTTCCTTTTTGACGATGGAACAGGGGGCTTCTTCCTCTTTCTTGATGGCTTTGACACTTGGAGAATCTTCAAACATATCAAAACAAGTTTTCTTCTCCTTCTTAATTTCTTTGAGCTCTGGCGGTTCTTTAACCCTTTCTGCTGTTAAGGTCTTGTTGTCTGCCGCCGTGTCTTTGCCTTCCTTTTTAACCTTAGAGACAGACGGGTAAGAAGGCTCTTCTTTTATTACGCGAGCAACAGTTTCCCCTTTGGAGCTTTTGGAGCTTTGACTGACATCTTTATCTTTCTTCTTCTCCTTTAACGGCTTTGGGTCTTTAGAGGACGAAACGCAAGCACCGGAAGCTTTCTGTGAACTCTTGGGTGCTCTTCCTTCTTTCCTCCTCTCTCTGGAGCTGGATCGAGATCTGTGTCTCTTTTTGTCTGCTGATCTAGAGTCCACCTTGTCTCTGGGGTGAGAGGAAGACGACTGTGGCTTTGCGTGTTCTTTCCTCCTCTCTCTGGATCGAGACCTAGAGCGAGATTTTGAGCGGGACCGACCACGTCTACGTTCCTTCGATACCGATCTGGATCTTGATGATGATTTTGAACGGGATTTGGAGCGAGATCGACCGTGACGCTTGTCCTTCGACGCGCGACCTCTATCAGAGTCTCTATCCCGTCCGTCGCTCCTCTCCTTGCTCCTCGGTTTAGGCTTCTTTCCCGGATGCTCTCTGCTTCCAGAGGCCGAGCCAGATCTGAAAAAAGACGAAAAGACAAAGCAAATCAAATCCTTGACTACAGGAAACACTTTGGACCGATATGCAGGTGTGACAGACATGATTACTGTTTACCTGGATCGCCTCCTGTCCTTCGATCGCGAGCGGGGCCGCCGCTTCTTCCTGCGTGATCTGTCAGAGGAGTCAGACCGGGAGCTGTCTGAGGTGGAGCTTCTCCTCCTTCTCCTCTCCCTCGACCGCTCAGACGTCCCATCTCTTTCCCTGTCTGCTCCTCTGCTGCTGCCCCCCTGGCCTGAGGCCTGCTGGTCCGCTTTCTTGCCTCTGCCCGTCTCTGAGCTGCTGGATTCAGAGAGAGGCTGCTTAGAGGGCCCGTCTCTTCTGGAGGCTGTTCTCCCGTGGCCTACGTCACGCGATGGGGACTTGGAGGGGGATTTTGATTCAACTTTGATAGCCATCTTGTGTTTGTGCTTTGTGGGACCTGAGGCAGACGTGGATGAATCAGTCTTACAGTTAGGAGGAGCACTGCTGGGAGTTACAGCACGGTGCCTGCTCTCCTCTTTTAGATCCTGTTTTTCAGTCTTTATCAGGCCAGGATGAGGAAGTCGTGTCAAAGAGTTTTCAACACAGTGATCGGGGATTTCCATTTCTTCTAACCCTGGCTCTTGCTTAATCTTAATGTCAGGTATTGTCTGTCTCCAGGCTTTAGTGTCGGCAAATCTTGAGTCTTTTTCACCCGAATCATTCTCTTCTGAGCATGTGGCCTCCTGTGATCCGTGCTGAGGACTGGCTCTGCTTCTGCCCTCATGTTTGACTTTAATCTCCTGTGTCTCATGCGCTGCCTGGTGGACTCTGCCCCGCTTGCTTTGCTCCTTCTTCCCTGGAGAAGAGATTTCAGGTGGGGCTCGTCTGACATCTGCATCTGGACTCTTGGTCTCTCGTTCTTCGTCTGAGCTGGTAGAGTCTGAAGCGGTGGGATCAAAGGGATCGTAAATCGTATTCCTTTCTTGTTCCTTACCGCCCGGCGTTCGCGCGGCCAGCAGCATCTGCTTGTCCTTGCGCATGCGCTTCTTCTTTGCTTCGTCTTCTTTTGCAGCGGGGTGCTCCTGCGTGCTGCTGCCAGTGGACGACGCGTTGCTCGGTCGCCTTGAATGCCACAAGTTCCCACTGGCGTTAATGCGAAAGCTCACAGCTGACGAAGAGGCCGAAGATACCGAGGGGAAACACGGCTGGCTGGCAGGGGAGCTAGTGGAAGAGGAAGAGGATGAGAATGAGTTGGCGAAGGTAGATGACGATGATGATGACGGACCCGCTCCGTCAGGCCGGGGCCTCTGCGTCTGACCGTTAGCTTTGCCTCGTTGCCGCTCCACGCTTCGCTGCCTGCTCCTGTCCCCGGCGAGACTGTTCATACCTGTCTCAGGTATACCGTAATTATTACTACTGTTAGCAGCACTGCTACTAATCCCCCTACTGCTTCTGCTACTCTGACCATTACTGCCATCTGGACTCGAACAGTCATTTGTGACATCGCCGGTCTCCCGTTTCTTTTTTGGTATCCTGGGAAGTGCCGACACGTCCACCCACATGGGCTTTGTGGGCACAGGTTTAGGCTGAGATAGTGATGAACTCTTTGAGTGCGAGTTATGGGTGGGGTGATGTCCAGGACCGGGCTTGGGCCTGTTTGGGAAAGGGGGCTGCAAATTCCGATGACCTCGAGTTGGTAAATCGGAACGGGGGACCGGCTGGGCGTGGCCGGTGGCGGAAGACCTGAAAGGAGACGAGCAAGGGGAACCCTGGCAGAGAGGTCTGCTCACTGAGCTACGAGATGGTCCTGGTAGGTCTTGGTCGAGGTGGAAAGGATCGGCTCCGGGGTTGGGCGACATCCCTGGGTTGACCTGGGCATCACCTGAGACGGAGCTGTGACTGCTACCAGGAATTAACGCAGGCTGCAAAGTCACTGTAAAAAAAGAGATGACAAGGGAGGTGTCAATCAAATCAAAACATACGACTTCTGCCATTTCATAGGGAAGAACAAGGCCGAGCTTTTAGAGAGCGGAAAACTTCACACACACTTACGTGGCTTTGTGGCCTTGAGGGTACCATCTCTGTTGATGACCACATCAGAACTGTCCATCATGAGCATGCTCTGCCCTGATAGGATGCTGCCCAGCAGGTCAGGCACAGGTGCCGTCTCCACAACGCCCCCTGTTGAAGGAATATCCAGACTCCTCCTGGTACAGCACAGACAAAGTGAACCAGTAAGTAAGCAATCCAGTTCTATAGCAAATATAGATACCATGTCAATCAAAAATGAGATGTTACCTAGAGATGCTTGCAGTGATTGGTCGAGCTACAGGTTGATGAGAGCGAAGGGCAGATCGAGAGATGCCTCTTCTCTTGGCCTCCAAAAGTGATGTAACCTGGACTTGCTGCTCCTCCGCCTCCTCCCTGCTCCAATAAAAGTCAACAACACTAAATAACAGTGTTCAGCAACAAACAAACTTTGATACACACATATGACCACCAGCTACACATTTCATAGATTTTCTTTTTTTTTAGATTTGACAGCTGGCAGCTCAAATGACAATAAATACAAAGAGGTCGTCATACCGATCCACAAATGGATCCAGGTCAAATGGATCTCCGTAGATAGAGAGGGACGCAGCACCTATGTCTGCGCGCATGTTGCTCAGTGTGTGTTCTGAGGGCCTGTACACTGTGGGGAGAGAGGAACCATTCTTGGGCTTCGCGATGCCAAGACTACTTGCAATGCGGCCTCGAGTGGTTGCTTGCTTTTTCGCCCCCTGGTGGAGAAATGCAGACATGATGCTTAGTTACTTGGAGGGGAAAAAGACTTATGCCTACGAGAAACATAAAAAGCTCAAGATTCACTCACAAATTTCTTTCTGGATTTCGTTTTCCTCCGTCTCCTCCTTTTGACTCCTGTACCCGCAGCTTTGCCTTTGCTACCTGCAGCAGATGTCCTTTTTCTGCGTCTCTCTGTTCAAATTAGAAGAGAGTTACCAGCTGCAGGCATCCAGCAAAAGAAAAGTAGAAGAAGAAGCTTGGGAGAACCCTGTTATGTGATTTCATTCCTCCTATGCTGGGGTTTGTTGTGTTTGCTTTGAGTACGTGTGTGCCTACTTACTGGTGTGTCGTCTGCGGGTCGATGGGGCACGAGGTGTAAGATCCCGAATATACACAGCCGTATTGAGCCCAGCCACCACGGCGTTAATAGTCTCATCCAGCCATGTTGACCGCATCAGGAAAGTAGGAGCCAGCTGGTAAGAGACAGTCTGCATCACTAAATACATTCAAAGACTTGGAGACCTCTTCAAAACAAATGCAGACATTCAAACGCCATTCAAACAAAGGAAATATATATTTAAAAAAAGAAAACACACCATCAACATGAATGCAATTAAAGAACACAAAGCTTGGTGCCCTTTCCTCCATCACTAACCCTCTTCACCTTTAATGAAAGCCTTCAGTCTTGCCGACCCCATTATAACATCTTCCACCTTCCAACATCTTTCAACCCCTTCACCACCCCCTGACCCCCCCCCCCACCCTCCTGCCCCACCCCTTAAAAGCACTATTCACTGTTTCTACCGTTTCCTGCTGACCCTCCCATAACGTGACATCATTCTTACTCTCAAGATAGTGTGATGTAGTGTCAATGATGTCATTAACTTTCCATCTCTGACTACTCCATACACCACTATAAATCACACACACACTGTCCACTTATAGTTGTAGGATAGGATTACCTTGTTAGAGAAAATGCACTTATGAGGAAGCCTATGTTGTTGTTTCAATAAACTTATGTGAGCTCATTGTTAGGTTTATATTACACTTACGCTTTGTTTTGTTTGTATAATAAGATTGCTGAAACTGTTGTACGGGGCTAAATCCCAAGATCCATTGGTTGGAGTCCAAGATCATTGAAAGACAGAAGAATTCTTAGTGTCATTCATACCAAGAGGTGTTCATAAAGAAAATGCCACCACAATCCACAACAAACCTGCCAATTCAATGTGTTATAGGTGTCAGTAGTAAAGCTAAAACGCACACAACAACGCACTCTGTGCTACATCAAAGCATTCCACTGCAGGATGAAGCTTGAGCTGGGTTAGTAAGTTAGAAAATGAGCCAATAAATAAGCGTCACGCTTCATGCCAAACCTGTGCAGTGCGTGCCTGCGTGATGCGGTGGCGGTTGACATTGGCGCGGACCCTCTCGCTCTGCTGGGTTCGGGCGATAGCGCGGGTGGGTCCTGCAGTGCGGGGCCGTGAGTGGCTGGCTACAGGACGGAAACTAGAGGAGTGGCTCTCTGACTCGCTGATGTCCTCAGCTGAACCCCCTACATTGGCAGATTGAAATGTATTAAAATTATGCTGCAAATTAATCTACAATGAAAACAAAATGTCACAGGCCTGCGCTGAGGCTACAGGTCTCCTCTACTGAGCTTTCTTCAAGCAGGAGTTTGTAGGGTTGAGCGCTCAGGGTCGTTAGGGAAAATACAATTCACCTTGTCAGATTGGCTGCTAAACTGAACAAGCTGGTGGCAGTTTCTTCCTCTCTGCCCTCACATCGTTTATCTGTCAGGTTGTCTGTCATCTCTACACAGTATTTGCTTTAGCTTCATGATTCTTTGTCATTTTAGTTTGATTAAAATCTACTTTCACTTACTTGACTGGCGGTTGTTGGCTTCACACTCGGGGCAGAACCATTCCTCTACAGGAACAGCATTCAGAGGCGGTGTGAGACACTCCATGTGATACCTATCAATCAGAAAGGGAATAGCAGCTATAGTAGTGACAAATACAAAACAGGTTTTGATAAGATCATAAACCAGAAAACAAATGGTCTTTTTTGGTGGTAAGTCAGCCTCACCCAGCATCACAGCCATCACAGAGCAGGAGTCGATCTTCGCGGTCGCTGCCCCCACACACCTCACAGTTGGTCTGCTCCAGGTCCAGATCTATAACTTCTTCCTGTACTTCCTTCACAGGCTTTTGCACTGTAATCTGAATGAAACAATCACCAGAAATCACTGCAACAAAACTACAGCTCCATACATACAAAGATACTGAATCAAAAATAATGTATATAACAAATTCTCCTTTACTTATAAAGGACAGAGCACACTTACCATTTTCTGCACTTTGCCTCCATAACATTTCCTAAGGTAAATGTTGTCGAAGGAAATACGATCTACGGGACACGAGTTTGCATTCTAAATAGTGAAGAAGAAAAAGTCTAGATCAGCCATGGTGAACGAGAACAGGGATGTTTATTCCTCGATTGTCTCTAGATCAATATATAAGGAGGTATCGGATCCTCCTTGGACTCTTACCAACTGAGTTACACCCACCTTGGACCAAGCCAGGATGCAGTCCAGACAGAAGTAGTGCTCGCAGCTTTCTGGTGTTGCCACGGGTTGGCTGCTGAAAGAGTTCAGACAGATGGGACACTTCTCTGCGTCTTCATCTGAGCTGAACCCTGCACCATCAGCGGAGGTTCCCCCTACGGCCCCCTCCTCAGCCTTATCTTCTTCTGATAAACAAGGGTAGGAATACACAATTTTAACATAAAATAAAAATTACAGTATGTAGAATAAAAAGGAGCTATATTTGAATACAAAGGTAAGATCATGTAGAAATCTAGGTTTATCAGCACATTGTGTAGTTTATATCACAACTTGTCCTCATACAGAGGTAGAGAGAATTAAGGTACAATTAAGGAAACTACAATATTTAAGTAAAGTAAGACGTAATTGTAATACAATAGAGTGTAAACGTTTGACCAAGGACAAAACTTAACTCAAAACATTCTCACCTTCCTCCTCCTGACTTCCTTCGTCGTCATCCTCCTCCTCTTCCTCATCGTCTTCATCTTCCTCTCCATTGAGACGATCCTCCTCGTCTTCCTCACCACTGTTGGAGTCCCCCTCCTCATTATCATCGGAGTCATCTACACAGAAATAACGTTGAAGTACATAGAAAATGTTGGTGCGTGTGTGTGTGTGTGTACAATATGTATATGTATAATATGATAAAGGTTTAAGGATGTTAAAGATGTTATTAGTCTACCTGAGATGGCCCAGGCTGCAGCCCTCTTCCCTTTGCTGAGAGATGTGTTTCGATTGATCAGCTCATCCTGGCTGTCATCTTCATCCATCGCTGACCATCAGAATATTGGAACTTTGCTCTACAATCAATTGAAGAAAATAGGAGAACGCGCTGTTTAGACTGCAAATGATAGAATAAGAAGGAAATATCTGACTTATTTCAATATATTGGGCAAAACTACTCACTGTTCAGATAGATAGGCGATGACAGAAAGGCTTTCCACTAACTTTATGGAACAATAACGTGAAGATCTGACAGCTTTCACTGCACAAATTAAGCCCAAATAAGAACAAATGAAAGGAGATATAAGACCTCAGTTTTTCAAAAAAGAACAATTTACAATATTTCCATTCCTCTCCTCACCCAAAGAAATTAGATAATATTGCCTAAAGCCACTAGCCAACTCACTCTCATTAGCTCAATGCTACAATTGTAAACAAAGAAGAAAGCCTGGCAACAGAGTCCTTCTTCTATTCCTCACATGACGCGTTTATACAACATAAAAGCAGATACATGAATACACTGACAAGTACGTAGGATTAGCATGTAATACTTTCAAATACTGCACAAATCTACGCTAGCAGGTTAGCATTAGCTCGTATCACTACCGTCGGTGGTAGCTCGACCGTTCGGAGCTAAATTTAGCTACGGTTAGCTTGCGTCAACTGCAAGACATGCACGCGATTTGTATTGATGTCATTCAAAGAGTGCATGACAAAAACCCAACTTAAAGCCTTTTAATGCGTACAACTGACTACAAAGTCCCGTTTCGGGCGGCTAATATAGCGTTTACACATACCCTATTGAGCTGTGTGAAGCATGTCTAGAGTAACACGAAGTCTCCACGATTGTTGAGTGACACCGCCGGCTGGTGGACGGAAAAGGCCGAAGGCTGCGCGGCCGCTGCCGAGTCCCTTAAAGAGACACGACAATTTAGGTGCATGGAAAAAAAGATATCACGTGTTCGTTCATTTCAAATATGATCGATACTAAATAGTCATTGTAAATTCATTATTAATCATTGATTATTTAATGAATATATTTTATCTTGATGCTGAGACATTTAAAATAGATTTTAATAATGCATATGCAGTATATTCTCTGACACTCCTCCCAAAAACTGAATCAAACTATTTTGAATAATACTAAAGCTTTTCATTTTGAGATATCCAATCTACTAGCTACTTTTTCACGATAGAATACAATATTTTTTCATATTGTTTTCTCAACTACACATGAAACTAATTAGCACCATATCTAAATGATGTAAGCGGTCGAGTATGGTCTCTGAAATACTGTATGATTAAGTTGGAATGCTATATTGCTCAACATTGAAGTCATCACCTAATGATGAATGGTGAACGCAGAGAAATATACAGTATATTAAAACAAAACTGCTTTTTAGACACGTATGTCACGGTGACTATCTCTGTCGCCCCCTGCTGGTAATTGTAAGTAGATCAAAACAACTCTTATGTAACACGTGGTAATCCTAAATCGCTGCTGCCCAATCTGATGCGTATCCTGTTTGCAGACTTTATCTATAAATAATACTTCAGGATTGTTAAGAAAAAAAAGAAGTCAAGTATGTGTCGAAGGAAATGCTTCAGTGTAAGCATTTTCGTGGAAAACAAAGAACGCGTTATCACATGAACCCTGACCATGTTAGGCACAGTTGAGAACATCATGTACCCTCGCAGACAGTGTCTATGGAAGTATCTGGGAGCAATGAGTGCAACGCAACTAATGACATTCATGTAGAAAGGAATGCTTGTGCTTCTGTACAGTCATTGACAATGATTGACTTCAAGATGTGCATACACTTCTAGTATACAATGAGATTATTTCAAAGGGAAATGTACAGTCAATCGGCAATTCGTTTTTCAATGCGTGTTAAAATTCCCAATTTTAAGAACAGTTTGTCATTTTAACGGACCACTTCGTAAATAAATAATTAAATAATTAAATGAAAAAATCATTAACAACGTAAAATTATAATAAATTGATGAACCAAAGGAAAGTACAAATAAAGCAAAAAAACAAAAACAAAATGTTATTCAAAAACAAAAAAAAAGCATTTCACATAAATGAAGAGGTTAAACTTCATAGCGAGATAATATAATTTCGGTCAAATGAAAAATTAGATCAAAAGATCTGCAATGTTCACATATTAAATGATAATAATTAATCATCATCGTCTTCCTCCTCTTCCTCCTCCTCCTCTTCCTCCACTTCATCATCAGATCAGGCTGTCATGCTGCATCCTTGGTACGTGCACAGCCACACTCCGCTCATGGCAACGCTGTACACAAGCGAGGCGAGTGCAACCATTTTCTACTGTAGGGGTAAGCACATCCTTTCTCCAAACGCTTAAAAACACGCCTAGTCCGTCCTTTTATGCCATTGTCACAGCATTCATAGTCTGTTTAATGTTAAATAAAACATGTGGAGTTGTTTTTTATGATAATTAATCACCCGGTAAAGGAAAATGAGAAAGCAAGAATGGTTCATTCCTAATGTACGACGTGCAAAACTGAACGCGCCGCACCCCAACTATAACTCTCAAACTCTACCAAGTCTGCTGGCGCCACAAGCCCCGCCTATGAAACGCCTTTATTGGCTTATGACCTATGATGGGCAGGTCCTTTAACCCCAAGCACGCTTTCTATTGGCTGCCTGCAATGCCAGTCTCGTCTATATTTGCATAAGCAGGTCGGGTTGCAGATGCAGGGGAGTGGGCAGGGTTGGGATAGTGCAAGTGAACTGAACTTCTGCGCTTCAGCTACGCTATATTCCCAAACTACACCTAACTCTCAGCACACATTGGGATTTATTCTAGAGAAAAAACAATGTTAGTGTTCGGATGTGTTGTGGACGGACTCCTCTCCACGTGACTGGACGTATTTTCTCTTAAAAAATTACCCAAAGAGAAAACTTGGAACTGGTAAGTAGCTCCCCTTTATCTGCCATAATTCCTTTATTCCGTCAGTGAGGTGTTGATGAATAAGCATCATCCCTACACGAATCTATTTTACCTAGAGGTGTTCTTATTATACTTTTCTGTCTCTTATCTTATCTGTGATTATTTATTATTTTGGAACTTCATGATCTGTGAGAAGGAACGAAATTCAAATAAACGGTAACTAATCGTAAATCGCAATATAGAACTGAATGTTCAATCAACTTATTTCTTGTTAAAGCTCCTCTACTTTTTAAAACATATCCTGTTGTTGCAAATCCTCATGAACATGCACTTGTCTGGTTGTATTACATTTGATTACACACACACACCTTTTGTCTGTATCATCCACAGATCTTGTGCATATCTGAGATCTAAAAGCAGGTAAGCCACTGACTAACGCACATTGCGCCAATTGACAGTTCCACTGTGCGTGTGACAGCGGCTAACCTGGTTTTGGGAGCACCTCTTACACTTTGGCCCGTCTGAGACCAGCCCCAGCCGGACCGGGCACCCATATGTGCCGTCCCATCATGTCCCTATCTATACTGTACATTGTTCGGCCTTCCCAGCATGCCTCTGGCCTCCCTGCGGTCTCCCTGTGTACTGTACTTCCTCCTATGTTCACATAGGGCCGGTAGCTTATACACTGACTCCCACTGTGCATACTCCTGTAATGGCACCAGCTGCCAAGGCCAATGGTGAGTGTGTTTGGTTCCGGTTTGACTGATGACTGATTCCGAAAGTGAGGTCAGGTTCGAGAAGGATCGTCTGGTAAAAATAGGAAATATGTCATTAAATTGATTGTTCAATTGATTATGTATTAAAGCAGTTTCGTATTTATTTATTTTTGATGTCATGATGTGTCTGGAAATGATGTAAGTGTTGGAGATGATATCAATATTTTAGTTTTGGATACTATGCAGTCATTCGTTATGCAACTCAGTAAGAGACTTCATGGTCTGATCGAGATTGTCCCACCCCCTTTCCTTCTCTCATATATGGTCATGTTTAAGAAATAATGTGACAGTCCGGACAAGAACAAAAGTGTCTTTATGCTGAGGTGTAGTTCCGGCTAAACACCATTGCGCCACATCCCACATTAGAGAGGAAGCATGGTTTATATCCTCTGATGCATGGTGACTCATTGTGACACAGAGGAGTAGGTAAGTGCTGCATGTCAGACTCATTAACCTGTGGTCAGTTTGTCATCATAACGTGGACGTGCAGGCTCTCACTCGCCCACAACAACAACAATAAGCTTCTATACCAGACACTTAGGTTCCTTTTTCGATCTGTATTGATATGTTTCGCCAAAAAGAGGTCACATGTGCAGCTCAATCTGAAACATCCAAAATAGATGTTTGTGGTGTTGATGTGGAGCAATAATTCCCTTAGCACAGTGTCCTGAAGCATCATTATAATCTGTTAATGTTGCCCTATTTATGAGATTATGGTCCTGAAGTGAAGCGTGTGATGTTTGCTGTAATGTGCATTTACAGATCTGAAATAAAACCTCTGATTTGATTGATCCACAATGATTCTTTGGAGTTTTTATTTCCTTCTCCCATGTTTTTCTTTCAGTTTTCATGTGACTTTGCATTAATTTGTGTAAATATATTAATCAGTGTAAAATCCAAAGAAAGACTTTGCAGTTTGTCTGTGTGTGTGTGTGTGTGTGTAAAGTGTATCCCAGTTTCACAGGCAGGTGTGAGTTGGGCAGTGAGGATTTGGAGCTTATCTAACAGCCAGACAGCTCAAAGTCTTCTCACTATAATCCAATTCTTCATAATTACTCATAATATTTAAACTGTCAGTCTCCCGGATTGCTTCTTCAATCTAAACCTGGCGGGAGCTGGAGGCGGCGTTAGGATATATAATCATTCAGATCTGGTGTTTTTGAAAGTTGGCGGCTCTACAAGTGGAAACAAAATATGTGCTCGGCTTGAGATTTTATCTGCCGCCTGTCAGCACACAAGAGTATTAATAGCAATCCAGAAGGTTTCGTGTCGTGGACACCAGTGGAGTCCACGTCACTTGCTGTGACAGATTGCCTGTACGTCTACAGTGCAGGACAAACATGCAGGGGTGTGGACGACAACTGTACAACGCAGACGCCAAGCAGCCATAACTGTGTAATTGTGTGTTTATGCTATCATGCTGGGCTGATTTATATCACTGAATATGAGGAATGGAGGAGCTACAGCATTCAAAAAGGCCACAATCATCTGGAATCAGCTGTTCTTGGGTCGTAAGAACTTCCACGATCCTATAATAAACATGAAAACTATCCATCTGTCTTTGGTGCGTGGCCTGTGTCTTTAAGGCAGTGAGGTCTTAGGTCACTCAGATATACTTGTGTTATATCACTCTTACGCAGCAGCTGCCAGGATGTTTGCTCCATTTCCTTGCAGTAGAGAGAGGCACTTCAAGAACTTTCTATCAGCCACCTGTGAAAAGCTCAGAAATGATCACGTTGCATCGTACCGTAGGATGCACTGAACCGCAAGCAATGAGAGCGTACAGTGCAGAATCTATAATGTATTCATAATTTAACACAAGAGCTCCATGGGAAAATGCACTAGTAAGTTATTTACTGCAGGATGTTATGGATGCACTTCGCCTTCATTCAAAGTTAATGAATATAGACATAAACATGGTATTCAGATATAAAAGACAAAGAAATCACTCTACAACAGGTTATCTAAAACACAATTCACATTTTTATTATATTTAAATACATACTCATAGTAATAATTGCTCTAAGTAAAAGTTTCCTAGATTATTTTACATTTCATACAGATACTTTGTTGTGTTTACAGTAGCAAAACATATTGAAATATATTTGTCTTAGATATTTCTATATATACATTATGTATATCATGACAGACTGGGTGAAGACACTTTTACAAAGAATGGGGTTAAATATGTGGTGACGGTGACAGAACAGTGAACATGTATCCCTCGGCCCTGCGGTCCATGTTTTATCTCCATGACGACTCTCGGGTTGTGAGGACTGCAAGACACAAAAATAAGCGTGGGTGATGACCCCGTTGTTTGGGGGGGGGAAAGACAAAGTTTGGAGAGGCCTGTGTCAATAAAGATACAGTCACTACACGTACGACACACACAAGGAGAACACTTAGGGGGGGATCGTTCATACACACACAGGATGGAGACTGTGATTCAGGTCTTGGGACAGAATCTGTTCCAAGTATTCTTTAATCACAAACACGGCAAGGACAAGTTGTATAATCCCACACCAAAAAAACGGGCCGTAAACTGAATGGCAAGAGAGAAAGAGAGAGAGAGAGAGACAGAGACAGACACACCTCAAATGACCTGCCAGCATGAAGTGAGATCAAATAAAAAGATAAGTGCCATGATCAATATTTGTTTGTTCGATTCGGCCAATTGTTGATCGAGGTAACAAAGGAAAACCAAAGCGCCGCCGCGTCAGCTTTCCTCGTCTTTCTTGATGTTTGTAATGAAAGATTTGGGTGCGTGGGACTATGGTTTGATCTACAGCACACACACCGGCACAATGACAGTCATGACAGGTCACATGTGAGGCGTAACGACAGGAAACAAACCAGGCAAATCAACCCCAGATAAAGGAGAGAATCATAAAGACATTAAAACCAAACCGTGGCCCATTTGCAATACTTTGAAATGTTTTTAAAATCCTTCATTACGATGTGTTAAGAAATAAAGTGTCATAAGTTATAAGCTCTGGAAAATAAGTGTTGTGGAACTATAGGAAACATTTCTCTGTAGGCAAATAAGGGCCAAGGCTTCACACAAGAAAAGAATGGGACAGTGCAATACATGATGCAGAGCCCTCTGAGAAAGGCTCTTGCTCTTTGGAAGGTCAAGCATCACCAAAGTACAAGGCATTATATAGATCAACCGCCTTACATATAAATAGAATCCATACATAAAAGGCCAACTGACATGACATTGGTCTGGTAATCTTTCCATGTCACAGTACAACACAGCGCCACAGTCAGAATGTGTGTTACAGCCATTCCCCAGAGTGAAGTGGTATGTGGTAACAGCTCATTCTTAGTATATAAAGCAGCTGCTGACTCGACGGTGGGAAGGCCACTCTGTATCACAGAGAGGAATTAGAAACAAGCTCCCAGCTGCATGAGAGAGAGAGAAAACCCCAGGCAGCTACTGTTAGTCCAGAAGCAAATAGTAACAGAGAGAGAGAGAGAGAGAAGAAGGGCTGAGAGCTGAGAAAACATAAAAGAAGATAAAGGGTAAAGACAAGGTTATGTAAAGGAAATCAAAGAAGCGGATCAAACTTTAATTCAGGGAAAAAAGGGAAGTGTTAGGCACAGGAGACACTTTAAGGGACAGGATGGCCTTCGAAGAAGAGTACAGGAAAGCTGCTGGAGGTGTATAACATGGACCTCCACCATGCAGACACCAGAAACAGGAGCTGCAGCCTTAATGTATGAACCCAATAAAGCCCAGTAGAAAGTAGCAGGGGGGGTTCTGGGACCGGGGCGGAGCGGGGCGGAGCGGGAGGAGAGCAGAGCAGGATGGACTTTGGAGAAGCAGCAGGGTCTCACACATACACACCCTCAGGGTTGAGACTGGACACCAGAGGGTTCTGCAGGTTGCGTGGGTGTCCCATGAACTGTTTGGCAGTGGGGCGAGGTGGTGATTCCTGTGTTATACTGCAGCCTGAGGGGAAAGAAAAAAAAAGGTCAACAGTCACGTATAAAATGTCGTATAAGAGCTTAGGTAAGTGTGTGTTTGTTCATACCTCCATTCGTGTATCCTTCCTGCAGCAGGTGTGCCAGCTCTAACTGATCCAGTTGCTCCTGGAGGTCTGTGCGTGAGTGGGAGTGTGCTGGAAGGACACCTGTCTGCTGTATAAACTGCTGCAGGTTACACTGCCTCAGCTCCTTATTCAAATCCTCCAGCTCTTCTTGCTTGGCCTGAAGTGGAAAGAATGGGACGACTTGTGAGCTCAAAGCAGTCGATGCTTATTCACTAGATACCTCACTTTACTGTAGGCCTGGGTGGAGTGTAGCAACAATGACATGTATCCTGTGTGTGTCAGATAAGCAATGACGGCACTAATAGTGGTTCCTGCTGAATGTGAAGTGCCCTCTTTTCACCATAAGGGGGCAGCAGAGTCTACAGCATTAGCCTGAGCAGCTGCACACATTACCTCCCATCATTAAACCATTCAAGCAGTCTTCAGTTATGTAAATCCAACACCACTATCAACAACCACAGCGTCCATCTCACTGCTGGACACCACAGTGGCTTTGACCTATCAGACACCAAATCCCTATCGGCTCTGATTATTGATACGGTGAAGAGATGCAGAGATGATGCATTCAGACACGGGGCGTCACCTTTTGCCGCCACAAATTAAAATCTGATGCACACAAACAGGCCGGTCACTCAGTCCTTATCGACTATCAATCCAGTCCAAGAGGTTTAATCAATGTGTCTGCAACAACTGAGGAAGAAGCAGCAACGGCATGTAGTAAACCACTCCCAAGGCCAGAGCCTGTGTGTGTGTGTGTGTGTGTGTGTGTGTGTGTGTGTGTGTGTGTGTGTGTGTGTGTGTGTGTGTGTGTGTGCGCTGAGGCAGTTCACACCTGCCAGTCTGTCTCTATTAGAGTTAATGACAGGAACACTGAACTCATCACCACAGACACTCCGGTGCTAGAAGTGTCATTACGTCATGATAATGTGTTCCATGTTTGCGTGTTTGGTAAAGTCAGTAAATGTCTAGACGCGTGACTTCTGTCAGGCTCTAACCAGCCAGACGAGAAAAACACTGTGAATGCTCCGTTGGTTACATATGATTGACAAACACTTACACTTTTGTAAATTCTACATAGTAACCGGAACATTCTGGTGATTCTCTGCTTAACATGCAGCTTGACCACGATACTCTCACTCTCTCACTCTCTCTCTCTATGTCCCATCAACCAGGCACTAAATCTGTCAGGTTCCCCCTCAGAGCCAGACACTCTCTCGTGAGGGTGATTGACTGCGGCGCAAATCACTTTATCATCGACTTTTAATCATTTTCGTAGCTGGCGTCATTACTTGGACATCAGAGGAGAGGGAATGGGGAAGCGACTGTTTTGTGCGGGAAGAGGCCTTTGTGATCACTGAGGCAGATAACTGTACATTTAGCCCACAAACTCTGGAGCAACACAATCTACCAAACCACAATAAAAGGGGAGAAACAACTTCCTTCTCCTTCTCTCCTCTGGGTGGATCTAGTCTGCAGTGGATAACAACAAGGCTCCGATTTCATTTTGGGATTACGGGGGGGAAACTTGAGTTTCACTCCAAACTGGGTTAGGCTTTATTCAAAGGATAGAGCACATAACAATATCCATATCTGTAACAATCACCAATAGTAAACAGAAAATGACACCAGAAACCATGACAAATTGAGGGCCGGCTGATGAGTTCAAAGGGGTTTTAGAGCGATGAAACGATCCTCTTTATTCTCTTTTTTGTTCATATACAGGGTACAAAGATATGTAGATACTGTCAGTGTAATATAAACACCATTAGTCATGTGTTCGGAGCTCTCTGAATACATTAAACCTGTCAAACCAGTTCAGATCGTCCCTCAGACAATCAAAAACATGCATACAAGGAGCTGCATGCACACAATTCAGTCACTGTGTATGGAATAAAAGCACAAATCTCAAAATATGACAGTAAAATTGTTCCTTTGTGCTAAAATTTCCCATGTTTGTTTTGTTTCCTGTCTCTTTTTCTGTGAGTGTCTCTGCACTGGTGTGTGTCTGTCTGCAGTGTGGAGGTAGGAGAGGGCTACAGTGTGCAGTGGGACGCCTTTCTAACGGCGCCACGCTGGCTCATGTGGACTTACAGGCCTTTTTCCACAACCCTGACCTCTCTCCTTACCTGCAGCAGAGACTCTGTCTTCCCCAGAGCCTTGTCAGTCTCAGATAGCTGCTCCACCAGCTCGGCCCCGTGCCTCTCCTTATTGTTGAGCTCTGCCTTCATTACGTCCAGGGACTCTTCGGGCCCGGCGCTTCTCCCGGCCTGGAGTCTATCCGACTGGCTCTCCTCCTGCTGGATCTCTTGCTCCAGCTGAGCGGAGCGGACCGAGTACTCGTGCAGCTGCCGCCCGCAGTCGTCCAGCTTGGCGTGGAGCTCCCCCAGCCCTCTCGTCATTCCCCGCTCCCTTTCTGCCTCCGCCTGTAGCTCCTCCTCCCAGTACTGCTCGTGGGCGAGCTCGGCCTGGTTCACCCTCAGCGCCTGTTCAAGAGTGTCCACCTCCTCTTTCAAGCGGCTTGGCGAGGGGCACGGAGACGGGGAGGGGCGCTCCCAGGTACGCGACTCCCTCTCTAGAACTTCTAGCTGGGCCTCAATGGCCCTCAGTCTCTCTTGTTGCTGAAGAACCTGCCGGAAGACCTCCTCTTTAGATGGGCCTACAGGCGGCGAGGGAGAGGGGGATGGCACGAGATGGGACACAGGGCTGTGAGAAGGGGAAGGGGAGGCTCTCTGCTCCGGGGAGTCCCGAGGTGACCTCCTGAACTGTTTGGCTCTGGATTTCGGGGAGGTGGATGGACCCAGGTTGAAGGTGAGGGCCTTCTTCGGCTGGTTGCGCTTGGAAGACTCCGGCTCAGGATGCTTGGGCAGCGGGCTCGGCCTGTCTTGGCCTGAGGCCGGTCCGTCACTGCTGCTGGGGCCGGTGCGGCGCAGGAAGAACTGAACTTCGTTGCCATGATGCCCTAGTTTGGCCAGAGACTCCAGAGGCCTCTCTGTGGCCAGCAGCTGCCTCTCTGAGTCTCTGAGACGCTGGATCAGAACATAACGGCCCGTCTGACCTGGAGACAGAGAGAGAGACGGTTAGGGCAAAGAACACACAAACAAATATCATGTTTAGCTGCTGAAAGAGCTGCACCATCTTTCCTCTATTGTTTTGTAGCAAATATGAGTGCAGTATGTCGTAAACAAACACGTAAAAATGTTCAAATCAGTTGCGAAATCAACTTTCCACAAGGAACCTGAAATTAGGACAAACCCTCCCTAATGGCTTGGCAGGCAGCTCAATAATGGAAGGAGGAGAGATCTTGAATTTAGATGTGTGATGCTGCATATTGCTCCAGTAAAGCCAGAACACACAGACTGGCAGCGGTTGTGTCATTACTGTAAGCTTGCCACTGTTCTGTTCAGGTATGTTACGCCTGCATGAAGCCCTCGCACACATTGCTGGGTTATCTGCCTCTCTTCAGGCATTTAGATAATCGAGTGTGAAGTGACGGCGCAGAATTGGGAGCAGCAGACTCTGGGAGCCGACGTGACGCTGGGGCGGTGCTCACCAATGGCCTGAGCCAGAGCGATGACGACATCTTGGCAGGACGTCTCCTCCGATAGGCCGCACACCACCCGCACCACTCCGTCCACCCACACTTTCAGCTCCATCTGGGGCCGGGGCGGCAGCAGAGCGTTAAAGACGGTTCTCGGGATGGAATGGGTTCAGCTCGGCTCGTTTCTCAGCTCAAATCTGCATGGCGGTGACTCTGTAACGACACGGGGAGATGAGAGATGAGAGGCGGCTTGAGGAAAAACATGGTGATAACACCAGTGAAGAAGCCACACATCTAGCAGCCAAGTTCTTCCACTGAACTTATGTGGATTAAAGCCGGAGCTCAGAGTATAAACAGTATAAACACGTGTATTCAGCCATTTTAGTGAATCATTTGTTTCTGTGCTGAGGAGGAGGCATCATTGAACTGTTGATTTCAGAAAGCCGAGCGGCCCAGGGGACGGAGCGGTGTAGCATTCTGTTATGTTTCCTAGAGGTTAGTTAAGCGCCCCGGCAGTATTTTGTGGACGGCAATCTGTAACCCAATTAAACGCTCGGCTGCCCATCTTCAAAGCTGTTATGATAGCTTACTGCCGAGGGGAACCGACAGCGAAAGTGGAGCAACTGAAGCGAGTCTGTGTTTGGGGAGAGAGGGTGTTTGTGTGGCTAAGAACACATAGAATGAGATGCAGGGGAAAAGGATGTGTGTGTGTGTGTGTGTGTGTGTGTGTGTGCCTGTGTGTGTGTGTGATCCTTCTCTGTTTGATCCCGCTCAGCAGGACTAGAACTGGGTACTCATCAGACTTCAGAGAGCAGATCAGCAGGTAGCCTAGCGCACGTCTGAGCTGCAGGTGTGACGCGCGTTCACCCAAAACTAAATGTCATTATGTTCCTCCCGTCTGAGCTTTCACAGCTTCGCTTCAGAACGCGGTAATACGACGCCAAACCCTGGGGCGGGATCATATATACGGGGACTTGGCAAAGTAAATGAAACTTTGTAGCCGAGGTGGGTAACCACACGACGTCGTCTCATCCGCAGTCAGACAGATGGTGTTCTCTTTCTGTCTCTCTCTCTCTCTGCTTCTCAATGGGGAGGTGTTCAAACTGAGCCCCCGCCATTATCTCTGCGCTCATTCAGTGCCTGGCTGTGCTCCACTGGCTGCCAATAGGGAGCTGCTTCAGAGGAATGCACTGACTTCATCTGCCAGCCGGAAGAATTCCTGCCTTTCCTTAACAAAGCTCTCTCTCGCCCGGCCCTCCCTCTCCCTCTCTCCCTCCCTCCCCCCTCCTCTGCCTCTGACCCTGCTGCCCCCCCCACCATCACCATTACTCAACCGCTGTTTAGACGCCAAACACGACCTGCGCTTGGGGAGCAACAGCCCGATCTGATGTGGCAACAACATCAGAACAGAACATTCGGAATGACGCGGAAGGGAGCGAAGGCGCCGCGTCGGGGATGGAGCCTAGCGGGACGGCGAGAAGTGGGCGACTTAAAGACGGATGATCTCATTAGCATCCAACAGAGGTGATGATATCAGTTAGAGGAAAAATGTGAAACGGAGACGGAGAACTGGTCCAATTTACAAATAGCAGAAGTGTGGACGTAGTGAAGTTATCAATATTTATTTTCCAGGGAGCACAGACTGAGCGGAGCCTCGACAAGATAATTAAGTCTGACTACAGAGGAGATAATGTGCAATGATTTACTTAAAAGGCCACGAGGCTTAATCTGTCACTCTCCCCCTCTCCCTTTAAAACACAAAGGTAAGGCGGAAGAGACGTCTTTAATAAAAGCACTTCTCCTGTTTCCTCTTCCCTTTTGTACCGCAGTGGAATGTTACCTTACGAGCCCGGGACAGAGAAAAGTCCCTCTGAAACCAAATATTAACATTGAGGTGTGTGTGTGAGTGTTTTCCTTGTCCACTCCACACAAACACACACACACACACACACCGTCAAAGCCACACCTTCCTCTGAATGTCTGACAATGACATCTAAGAAAGAGAAAACCTTAAGAGCCCCTGAATCTGGAAGCCTTTAAGCCTACAAACACACACACCTCACATGTGCACCAGCCAGCGCGGTTTAACTCTCCCATGATGCTCGGCGATGCCTATCCCGGGCTGAAACGTGATCATGTGCGCTAACAGGAAACAAACAGACCTGCGAGTCTCGGGTTTCTGTCTCTTCTCACTTGTCACATGCGCAAAAGGACTCAGAACCAGACATCCGCCCTGAACCCAGCTCCTGTTCCACACCGCCGCAGCTCTGGAGTCCTGTGCCAGCCCGAACAAAGGTGACGGAGAGGCATCGGCACGTCTCGGAATTTATCACGCTACCTCTCTCGCCGTCTGTACGAAAATAGGGCAAATCTACCGGGGCGAGTCTTTACGGCAACGCAGGCAAATACAGGCTGTAAAAACTGTAGTCTGAGAGTCTGCAGAGTGCCGGCTGCTTTGCACACAGTCAGTCAACCCAGCCCAGCACACACACACGCCCACTATAATTCAAACATCCAAACACATAATTGTATCCACACCATAATGCTCCACATCGACAAATCCCAACCCTTTAACCTTAAGTCACCCCCGAAGAAGAGGACAAAGACAAACGCATCCCGACTCCCTCCTCTTCCGTTACCGTGGCTCCATCTACCTAAACAACAAAAAGGCTGAAACTCTACACTCGGGGCCTTGCATGTTTCCACCGAGCAACAAATGAGAGAGAGAGCGAAATCAGAAACGGACGCGAAAGCAATCAAAATCAAAATCTGTCCGCTAATACGCTGGGATACAAGCACGTCCCCCTGAAAGCCACTTATCAGCTCAGGGTGGACAGGAGAGCGAAAGATAAGGTGGCGGGAGATTGAAGGGGTGAGAGATGGACACAGAGGGAGATAAAGCAATAAAAGAAATGGGAGAAGAAAGAGAATGGAGGAGAACGCTGACAGATAGAGATAGAGAGGGGGGGAAGGGGTGGAGCGGAAGAGGAGAGTAGTGATTAGAGACATGTGCCATTCCCTCGCTCCTCTCTCATCATCGCTCACCCGTCCCCGCTTTGTGTCTTTCATCAAGCCTGTCTCCACCCCTGCCTGCCTGCCTGCCTCTCCTCCTCCGTCTCCCATGAGCCGACGCGTCTGTGTGTCACCGCGTGGGAGCGGCGGTGTCAAAGAGACAGCGAGGCCGCGGATGAGCTGGACACGGAGGAGCTTTTCCTGCATGCCGTAGCCGCAGCTGCTCACTCTGACGGAAAGCAGAGCACCTGAGGCAGGACTGGAGGATTTACCAGCCTGTTACATTCACTTCACCTCCTTTCCCCTTCACACAAACACACATAAACAGATAAGAACGCGAGGAATCCAAAGACTTTAACTCTAAAACACAAATATGCACGTGCGTGTCGCTACTTGGGACACACCTCCGCTTCCTTTAGAATGACTCAGTGCTGTTAGTAATGTGCCTTATTGAGAAACTGATTGGAAAGTGAAATGTGAAATGTGACTTTCCAACACCTGAGGCTACAGGGAGAGGACACGTACTTGTGCAATGTGAAACGTAGGAGACTGACATGCTGGTGCAAGGGTCATGCTTGTCCGTGGATGCGTGTGCGAGCATGTGTGTAAAGCGCATGTGTGTGTGTGTGTAATAACACAGCAATCTGGGCCCATCTTTACGAGCGCTTGCCCCACCTCAGGGCTGTTGTTGCTCTATCTCCGTGCCAACAGGAGTCCAAGACACAATGGCGGGGAGTAAAGGCCAGTGTGTACATCGTACACACGCTTAAAGGTGTGAGGCAGAGATACACACAGGCACACACGAGGGCAAATAGAGCCGTTCTAACACAATTGTTCACGGAGAATCCCTGTCGCCACCCCTTGGCCCGTGATGGCCGAGGTACAGCGTGATAACACGGTCAGGCGTCGGCATCAGAGGCACAATGGACAGAGATCAGCCGTCCCTCTCTGTGCCACTGCGCTCCAGGTTGGCAGAGGCACGACGGACCACTCAGAGAGACAGTAACGCACTGGCACCGAGCAGCCGGGCCCCATCTGCAGTGCGGAGACACCATTGTTGTCGGCGCTGACGCACTCGACAGGCAGCATTGCCTCCTTTGTGGCCTCTGGCGCTGCCGGGCCGTCTGCTGCTGCTGCTGCTGCTCTGCCACTTTTACTGCCATTACCACATGATACCACTGATAACAATGATAAGACACAGCCACTTGTTGTCTCTCCTCTCCTCCTTTGCATCCTTCATTCCTCCCCCCTGCTTCGTCACGTTTCAGCCTAGACACTGAGCCGTTTACATGCTGGAAGATTCATAACACCGAAGATTATAATCAATAATAGAGTTTGCATTGAGTTTCACAGCGTTTGTCACGTGCACGATGAGGCTCTGGGCTACTTCCTGTTGTATTGTTTATACAGAAACAAAATGACTGAGCCAAATGTACTTTCAACTGTACCTTCTGATATACAGACAAAGATCTGCGTCGCTTCCAAGGTTTACAGCAGTATGAGACTGTGCAGCTACAGAAGTACACTAACAGTAATGATGTCGTCTAACAAACTCAGCAGTGATGTCATCTGAAGTAGCAAAAGCCACAACAATGATGTCACATTTACGCGATACTAAATTATACATTTCAGAATAATATGGAGCTCATGAATCCGTTGGCTCTGACACGCTGCTTGCACAGCGGTTACAAGAACGTTGCGACACACACACGCGACCAAACTGAGAACCAGGAAATTCTGCAGCTTCAGCTTCAGGCTCCAGTCGTGCCTCTGTGACAGGTTAGATTTGGACAGAACCGACCTGACAGCTGGAAGCAAACACCTACGTCTAGCTGTCTTGCATTCACTTCATATTCTTGCACAAACGTTGTGTGTGTTTATTATGCGTATTGCAGGATTTAAGATAAGTTGTCCTGCTATAGACGACGTGTCAACCAGTACCAACTCCTCCTCGGCCTTGCCTCGCATCTTCATCAGTATTGCACCAGTGATGAAGAACGACATGGCTCAGAGCGACTGGTGGCTCCCAAAAACTGTTAAGAATTCCGTGGCAGAGGCAATTATGAGCGGCGCTTCCCTGCCTGCGGTCAGAGAGCAGGAGAGGAGGGAGGGAGGGAGGGAGTGGCCGAGCGGGCACGACGTGAGGAAACTCAACCCTGAGATCTGAGGTGGCTCATATGGGACCGCGTTACAGACTTAATCAGTTAGCGGTCCGGACACGCCTGTCAGGCCGGGGATGGTACGGCTTTACAGTGTGAGACAAGGCGGGAAAATGTCCGACAAATAACAGTCACAGCTGGATGAGTTTAGTTTGGGAGGTGTTCAAAAAAACATCAAAGAGAAAAGAGTCTTCCCTTTTGTGGTACATGTAGTAAAGGATCACTTAAACTGTGTGTGTGTGCAAAACTGCAAAACAACTTGTTTTATTTTAAGCACTGATGGCTGTGTTTGCTTGTGCGATTGTGCCTAGGCCGTTTGTTGTTTACTACAGTGGAGGGCCAGGCTCTCTCTCACACACACACACACACACACACACACACACACACACACACACACACAAGATCGCTAATTAGACTGTACGGTTGCCTGGTTTCCCGGCAAGTGAAGCTTCAACACACCTGATGAATAATGCATTTGTTCACAGCACATTAATTTCGCAAATATTTCTCTGAACAAACTCCAAATGCATGTGGCCGACCATCTCTGTGAGTGTATCCCCCCCTCACCCTCCTCACCCATCCGTCTCCCCTCCATTGAGATGCTAATGATGCAAGAAAAGGAATAAAAAGAAAAACAGGAGCGGCGCTAATGAGCTTTAGCCATCATACTCGCACAGAGAGAGGTGAAGCTTCAGCAGCCTGGTTTGTTATGCGACCCGTAGTGTAAAATCTCAATAAGACGTGGATAAAGCAGAGGTAGCAAATCCCAGATCGGCTGAGCAAATTTGTCTATGTAAAGTAAATGATGTCAAAAAATGTGGCTTCTGTTGGGCTCAGCGCGCGCAAGCAGCTGCTCAACTAACTCAACCCAACCCTGTAATTGTTCAAACAGGTACAAGGTAATTGATGGTTGGCGTTGCGTTATGGTCGGGTCCTCTGGTTGACCGAGCGTCTGTTCATCACCTGTGGCTGTCAGTCGCAGCCCAGACACAGCACTTAGTGTGAAATTGAAGTCGTCGTGAATCACCAGCAGTGATCGGTCAGGGAGATGGCAACAAGGGCCTGGACCACGAGGAGAAGGAGGAGCAGGAGGGTTGGCGAGGGAGTTGGGTTTAAGAGCTTTCATTTCCATTAAGTCATATCTACAGAATGTGGGTTTTGTTGTGATTACTTCCACAACTGATTTAGTGGTGTAGAGACGCACAGCCATGGGCACACTAAACCACAACGACCTCATTGGGCAAAGTCAAGCTATTACTCACACCTGAGGTTGGTGCTTGCCCCACGTTTCCCCGGAATCCGAGACAAAGACATTGTTTGCGCTGACTAATGGATCCTCCTCCCACATAGCCGGGAGGTAAAGCTGAGAACGATAACACAGGAACACTCGCAGCCAGAGACAGTCTGGGAGGCAGCAGAGTCCACAGAGAGCCGGGCTCAGGGTGGGCGGTGCGGACGCGACTTTCCGATTTGTTGGACGAAAAGCTCTCACTCGCACCGCTGATGGGCACCCAGGTGTAATTATACACCCCGGGCCTGACTCAGCAAAATGCCTGGCGGGGAAGGAGCACATCGCCCTGTTCCCAGCACAGCTAACATACATACAGTGCACACACGCAAAAGATAACGCTCACGTGTCAAATGTGCACAAATACACACAGTATGCACACACGGACGTGCATAGAGAGAGAGTGGGAGATTGACGCTCAAAGTATGGGAATGTAATTGCCTGCAAGAGAATGAAGGAGCTAAATTTAGATTAAAAGCAAACCTGCTGTAAAGCTAAACCCACTTTCCAAGGAATTAATTCCCACAGACCTTAAGTGTAAATTAGAAGCCCTAAAATTACCAAGAGAAGCTATTTATAAGCTATTTTGTGTGTGTGTGTGTGTGTGTGTGTGTGGTTGTGTGTGTGTTTTTCATTCACACTGCACTGCGTGCGTCACACAGAGGAGCCACGACTGCCACGGGCCTCCAGTGCCACAGATTTAGCTCAACTCATTAGGAAGTTACAGCTCACTCCCATGTCTACTGTATATGAGCGACTGATCCGCCTCCGTCACTCTCTCCATTCTCAAGGCTTTCAATTACTGCAGCAAATGCAGCATTCATAAGGTCTCAATCCACAATCATTCTACCAAGACGGATTGATGCTTTTACACGTGTAGTGTGTAACGGAGCCATCAGTGATTCAAGTCGAGCAGGTGAATAATCTGACTAGCTGGAATAGTTTTGCGGTGTTCCTCTATTATATATATAATACCAAGCAATCCATGATGCAATCTTTATTTATCAATGGTACAGCCAAACTCCTGCAATATCTATACTCCGCTCAGCCTTTCGTCTCACATCCCACAGTGACATAGGGTTCAGTCTTAGGTGAGACATTTATCATGTTAGATAAAGCAGGTGTACATTCTTGAGCAGGGCTGCACCCATACGTTTCCAGCTAAAACAAATGACTTCAACGAAAACACCCTGAGCTTTCCGCTAAGCGAATGTTTTCGCAGATGAGAGAGTGAAGCATTCCAGCCAGTTTTACTCCCCAGCCGTCAGCTCAGTTCACGAACAATCTAGCTCACAAACACTGCTGCTAATGCGATCCACTCGCCGCTGGTTTCGATTAGGCGCTTTGAAACTGAAAGCCTGAGTTCCTTGCAGTGACGTTGTCTGAACAGCTGCCAGGGTGTTTGAGTAAATCCACAGGTTGTACAGATTAACTTGTTGCTCCACGACTAAGGTCAGTGTGCTATGCAAAAGCTCTCATCTCACACCCTCCTAATATTTACCCAGGGAGCTTCAACATACCTGGCACTTGGAGAGAGGGAGAGAGAGGCAACAACAACCCGGGAACAAGAGAGTGAGAGAGAGAACGGGGGAGTGAGAGAAAGAGTGTGAGAGAGCGATAACCTATTGCAAGACCATGTGAAATCCTGTGACAAGCAGCCAAACAGCTTTCCATTATGATAAAAGTTCCAATTTAACAAAAATGCTGTGTGTCTAGAGATAAGGTCTTTACTTCAATGTGCATGTGTGTGAGCGAGTGTGTGAGTGTGTGCGTTCAAAGAGAACAAACACCCTGGAATGTGCTTCATGAAGCAATGCATTGGTTCAACTCATAATAAAGCCTTTGTATTGTGAACACACATCCCCCCGGTTTAAATTACGTTGCTCATCTTATTATTGGCGTCTCATAAAAGACACTTTTTATACGTGAAACATAATATTAAACCTTGAAATGGAGAGAGTTCATAGCTGACAGGTTGGAGAATAAGGAGAGGAAAAGACCGTCTACCAATGGTGGTCTTGCTCAATGAGTCCAATGTTTCTAAAGGCCTTTTCTAACTTAGTTCTCTGCTTTCATTTCCAACACGGCCTTACAGGATCACACACCTGCTCCAATTCACACATGACCCCCAAGCAATTTTTGAGGGAAAGAATTCTTCAAAGTATTTCATTTCACAGGAAGACCCAGACTAGTTTTGGCGCGTGTGTGTGAGTGCTAGACTCAAATGAAAAAAGGTTAAATATGGTGTTTGTGCTGCATGTGGCTGTCAGGATTTGTGGCTGGCCACTTAATAGGCTTGATTTATAGTTTGATAAGGGGTTGTCACACAGGACTCTCCCTGCCTGTCATTACTCTGAGGAGGAGTAACGATCACACCAATCAAAGCAGAGGGGGGAGGTGTGGGCTGTCTAGTTGAGTAAGGAAAACGTAGGGGAGCCCAGAGGATTTATAGCTTATTCCCAGTATCCTAGAAGCACCTTTGGGACACGAGTTGTATATCTGCCTGAAGCGGCCCCCTCATCACCACGACGCTGCCTTTCGCCGCTCTGAGTCAAGATCACCATAGTGCTTTTAGCATGGATACGTGCATAGACAAGCATTTGGAAGAAAACACACACATAGACGAAATACTGACAAGGCTGTTGGTGCCGAGTTCACACAAGAAAGATAAGTCCAATTTCTCTAAGGAACGACGTAGAGGGAAGAGGGGGAGAGGCTAGATGAGGCCGAGACAAAGATGAGGATTTGTGAAGAAAGGAGTCGGGTAGGCAAACTTTCAAACATCAAGCAAGCCTGAGATACGTGCCAAGAGTTTGTGTAGTGAACAGAGACAAAGACAGAGCGGGACACAGGTCAGGACACAGGGGTCAGGACATGGCGGCGTTGTTGATGTGGGTGTGAACGGGTCCGAGTCAAACTTAAAACCTCTGAATCGCACTGAAGAGGGTAACATGACACTGGGAATGTGGCTTATCTGTTCATCTGTGCGAAGCGTAGTGTCACGCCAAAACCAAAGTCCAGCACAGACACTCATATCCGTGTGTGTAAAGCTCTGAGAGATGTTAGATGTTAATGACGGACCTAATTTAGCTTGTGTTCAATTCAGTTAAGGGCAATTGTATGAGCTCTGTATTCTCTTTTGAATGTGTCAGCAAGCTTTGACAAACACTTAATCCGCTCCTTATGTGCTGTATGTCGATATAACGCGTCTTCGTTCAGGTTCAGCTCTGCCTCCAGCTCTCAGCATGAAGGATGAGTCTGACAAAAACACCTGCCTCCCTTCCCTGGCTCTGTTGATTTGAGGCAGACATTTTCTCCCTCTTGTTGGAGTCTTGACCCCCCCTCTGTCCCGGGCCCTCGGCTGAGGCACCATGTTATTTACTGGCCAGAGAGCTCTGTGTCCACAGAGTCAACACGGCATGGCTGGTTGAACAAGGGAACGACCTGCTGAGCAAATCTGACACGCACATCCACGGTGGCACGTAAACACACACACGGTGAAATGATCATCAGGGGCTTGGCAGAGATGTTTGTCTCGCTCCATGCAGTGTACACAGTAGAGATGAGAGCCAGGGACTGACAGACAGACCGACGTCGGCATCTATAACCATGGTGACAGTGTGTGATGACAATAAATGCTACTGCAAGTTCAAGCCGATGTGACGAGGCAGCATTCATCACAGCAGAGTTTTGCAGTTAGCTGGACTGACTTGGACATATGTCCTCAGATGGACTAAGGTCTATAAATAAATTCTGAGAGCAGGAAGTTTAATCTTCCCTCTGACCTGGATGTGTTGGATAAATAAGGACAGGTTTACGGTGAAGACTTCTGTTGCTCAATCACCTAAACCAGACCCAACAATTTCACCATTTGCTAAATAGTTTGACTAAAGACAAAGCAGGTGGCACATGTCCCTTCGATCTATTTCTTAAAAGGTCATAAAACACCACACAGACGTGTTTCCTGGTGTTCTTGAAGGAACTCCAGACCTAAAAGCCGAACCACAGGGTAATACCTTCTCCAAATCTCCTCCTTCCTTTCACTAACTAAAGCCTTCCAGCTGGCAAACTACAGGTTTGTTTGTCTTTAGCTCATCTGATACAACAGGTGGAGTACAGCCTGTGTAGTCTCTTTCAGGTTCTGCTATCCAACTACAGATTACCCAGCCTGGTATAACAAGACACTTGTGGGACTGAGGGAAGAACTTTCTCAAGTCTAATACTGTCTAAAAATCGTACTGGCTACAAATTTCATATTATAATGTTATTGAACAACAGGCTGAGGATGACACAGGACAGCTTTATCTTCAGCTGTGGGTAATTTGCAATCGTAAACTCAGAGCTGACAGGAGCACAGATGATTTAATAGATGGAAAACTTTGGTTGGACTTTGATTGAAAACAGGAGTGGGGAGACAGATGAGGGAGCAGAGTGTGAGGGATGTGCATGTCATGCAAGAAGGACTGGATCAATCTTTTATCACCGCGGTGTGCTCGCTGCTCTAATGGATCCGACACGAGCTGAGCACAGCGATACCATTCGTCACATTGCACCGGGCTAGGACGGACACACACGGTAGAGAGACAGACAGACAGAGCAAGGGAGAGAGACAGAGACAGACACAGACAGAGTGAGAGAGAGAGACAGTAGTTCGAAACCACCTTGGTAAGAATTAAAGAGTGCAAACATATTTCCTTGTAGAAACATGCAATCATACTCAAAGCCTTCCCAATTACTTCTGGCCCAGAGTGCAGCGACGGAGTTGGGAACAAATGCAGAAGAAAGCCTGACAATTTGTGTCACACAAGGAAGAACAATTCAGAAAATTCACATCAAGAATCCTGTACGATATCTGGCTGAGCATGAAAGGAATGGCCTTCCTTTCTAATCTGAGCTGAAAAACGAGTGTGTTCATATGCAACACTCTTGATTTCTGTGAATACTGAATCAATAGAATTGTGTCGTCTGCATATACTTGCTGCATGGCTTCATCAGAGTCCGCCAGCTAAGGAAACGCACTGGGAGGAGGCTACCTCCAATTATAACACAATTGATCATTTACACGCCCGAGTAAATCCATTTAGAATCGCACGATGTAGGTCTTTTACTCAGAGTAAGTCAAGTTGATTTATGCCACTTTCAAAGTAATTATGCTGCTTTGGGTTTTTGTTGTCGTTGCCTTTTATCACAGTAGAATCTAAATTTTAATATGCATGCAAATAACTGGTGTGCAGACTGTGGCTTGCTAGAAGAGGAAGTGAGTCAATCTACCTAATCAAGCATTGAAGGAGCAGAAAACCATTTCACTTGGCGACTCTCAGGGCTGCTCCTCTGTCTCCATGACGGATAACCTCTATCATGGAGACAGACAATAAGAAAAAGAGACAGACAGGAAAGGGGCAACTAGTGGAGACGTTATGGATCACATCACTGTTCCTGACAGTTGATTTACTTTATTGCTGTGGTTGTCTACCCAAGAGCTGTCAGTGAGCAACGTCAGGAGGGAAACTAATGTGGTTGCGAGGGTCATTTGCCAGGCTGAAAGGGTTAAAAGTTGTTTTCTCAACACCACAACTCTTTCGTCGTATACACGCAAAGTCAGCTTGACCCCCTGATAAAGCCTAATGAGGGGAGGTAATTAGCTCTGACAAATGAGAACAGGGGTACAAAGTCATGGCACGTCTGGGTGAAAACAAGCGAGCGGGAGCTCAGGGGGAGTAAACAAGTCAGGTTAAAGCTACGACACGTATACTGGACTTAGTTGTCTACTTTGCTCTTCCCCTTACAAACATTCATTACGCTGACATTATCTCTCTGGAACCAAGTTCGCAGAGGGAAACACACAAACACACAGATAACACATGAGGTATTGCTGTCTAACTCCTACAGTCAACCGGGGGGAAAAAATAAAAAATAACCTCGGTGGGGGTGAGAGAGTGCGAGAGGGAGAGAGGCGTCCAATCGATAGCCTTGATTGGATAACAAATACTGCCTGCTAATGAGCCCTGCGTCTACCTTGACATATAGACGTATACCACGCTGAGCAATGTTCACTGGGATTCTCGCCACGCATAACGATGAGTCAGTGTTTAAATAGGCTTCCCGTGGTGTGAGTGTGTGTATGCATGTATGTATGTATGTATGTATGTATGTATGGTGCATTACTTGCACGTTGTTGGTATTTGAAATGTGTAGCACGTTAACGGTTAAATGCAGCAGGAGCAGGAGGCCGTCAGTGGACTCTAACTCACGCCCGTGCCCTCCATAAATTAATCTTTAATCCTACGATGGTAAAAGGAGCCGCCTGTGTGATAGAGGATCTGTTAGAGATAGTTCACACTGCTCTCAGACATGTACAGGTTTGCTCGCAAATACAAACACACACACGTAGAGGCCTCCCAATGAAAAAAAGTAAAACACACAAAGAAGTGTTTAAAAAAACACACGTGTATCACGAGGGAAGCCTGGCTAGAACAGGTTTGTGTGCTATTGTGTCACATAGGAAGACTGGGTGGCAGGGTCTAGTTACATGTTAAGCTGCCCCAAAACAACACACACACACACATTGCCTTTCTCACTGAGTGTCACGCTGGAGATACACACTTAAGCAGCAACAGTCTCAGCTCTCTGAACTTCCACACTGAGACACACACACACACACACACACACACACACACACACACACAGCAAAGCCGCAGCGTGAGCAGCCCGACTTTAGAGAAACTTCACAACAATGACATTCAAACCAGCAAGGACACGTTCAAACGTTCCCCCAGAAAAGGAATCGCCGTCACTCACCCGGTAAAAGGATCTGTGCTTTCTCTTCAACGCCTTCGCCTCCTCTGTCTCTCTGTTTTGACTCTGTGCCTCTGTGTCTATGCCTCGCCGCGTAATCCTTCCCCTCTGACAGGCAGCGGCGGAGCTGGTCGTGCGGCTTGTGTGAGCGAGAGTGTGAGGAGGAACGCCAGACCGGTGGAGGTCAGTGGCAGTCGGACGCGGCTCCCAGGAGATTGAGGAGATGCAGCGGCTTCTCCTCCGCACTCTCTTTTCACTTGCTGTTGCTGTCTCCTCTCTACTGGCTGCCTCAGGAATGCACCTCTCCTGGGTGTCCTCACCACAGCCAAGATCTGAGGCTGCCAGAGTTCTCTCTCTCTCTCTGTCTCTCTCTCTCTCTCAACCCCTCCTTCTGCTCTCTGTCTCTCTCTCACCCACGCAGAAACACACCCTCCCAGTCGCTTCCTCACTCTCTCTCCCCTCCCTCTCTCCCTCTCTCTCCCTTTATTTAACCCCGCCCTGACTCTGAGCTAGCAGAACAGGTACCTCCCCCTCTCCAGGTAGTTGACAGGCTGTTTTCAGGTTTGTCCTTCTCGATCAATCATTTTCTTTGTACAGCTTCCCCACTTTGGCCGTTATCCTGTATCCAACTAACTCCAATCCTATGACTATAACAAAAACCAAATGTGTGTGTGCGTACACCCAGATCTGTGTCTATGTATGATCTGTAACCTGAACCTTGAGTCATCCACACGCTGGCCTCCGGTCACATGAACAGCTGATTATACAAATGAGTCTGTCAGGTGATTTTCTCTTCCTTTTCTAAGAATGAGGTCATAGTCCGGCAGACCAGGTGCAATGAGAGTGTGTGTGTATATTGGTGTGTTAGACAAGTAAGACAACGCCCTGTGGGTAAATGAAATGAGAACAGAGCAACCTAAATCTGACCGCTCGGCTCCGGAGAGCAACGTGTATACATCACAAAAGCCTGACGCGTCACAGAAACAAGAGTAGAATGTAGAATGTACAGAAACTACCCAAGCTGTTTGGCATCCGTGACTCATACAATGCACAATCCCAGACTGCGTTCCTATCTCCAAAGCCCCCTCCCACACACACACACACACTTGGAGCCAAGACATGTGTGACCAGTGGGGTCGGGCAGACTGGGTGGGAGACCCTCAGCATGACTCGAATTCTGGTTTCTATTAGCCGCACCTCTTTTTACCTTGCAGCCCCTCCAAACCTGAAATTAAAGACTCCCCACTGAGAGTTGACCCGATACCGAGCAGACCTGCAGGGCTGTAAGGAATGAGTGGACGTCATCCTCATCCCGGAACACAACCCATTCCTATATTTAAATAGCGACTGTAAATTTGTTAGTCACCGTCTTATACAAATAAGTTTGACCTATTTCTGTTTGATGACCAATAACAAAACCATGAGTAGGGCAACATGACTGGGCAGTGTACAGATCTGAGAGAGTTTTGTCCCAAAATGAACCAAAGGGACACATTTATCCGAAGCTTTGACGATACAACTATAACATTTGCAATAACTGTAACCGTTTCCCCATCATGCTTTGATCTGTGGCTGTGTTCATTTCTCAATTTCAGACCATTGAGTTGTTCCTCTCACTTATTAACTGGTTTGTTTTGTGTGTGAGCCAGGGACATTGAGGATTAATGGCATACAAAGAAAACCTTGTAAGGAACATAATGAATCTTTTTCGTATTAATGTCATCCAGAAAGGGGATTTCAAAGGAGATTTCCTACCACAAAATGATCGTCCGAGTCCAAAGACAATAACGTTACCGAACGAAACAACTGTTACAATTTAATAGCGGAGGCAGACTATTGATCATGACTACAGGTCTTCAGACTACATTGCCTGAATGTGACTTGAGATTGCATTCGGAGCAGGCTAATGAGGAAGTACAGTCCCAGTGCCTAATAAACAGTGCATGTATTAGTATAAAGCAGATGTTCCAAAAATAGACGTCTTGAATTAATTGCATTAATGCGATGATAAATCATGCAAACAAAAGGCCACCATGAAGAATTCCAGCCCCATCGCCAGGCGAAGTCTGAGCGTCTCAGAGACAGACAGAGAGAGTGAGTTTGCGTGTATCGTAAAGCTTTTGGCACGTCTAAGTGCTGCGTTTTCCAGACAAATCCTTAAAATGAGTTGGAATTAAAGAGAAGCGGAGTGGACGGATGGTCCCTCGAGGTACGGCGGGTACCAAAGGCAACAGTGAGAAAAGGCTAACGTGCCAAGGAAAGGTGACAGTTTAAAAGCAAAGGGAAAGTAACTAAAGTAACACTTTATGGATTCTGACATGCTGTTAACTGGACCAGAGGGCTTAATCATGCCTGTCCATCATCAAACCATACCAAGTTCACTGAGGGGGATTTTCATTGGTTTGCCAGCACTGGAGACGTGACCAAACAAAGGTCAACAGTAGATGAGTCACTCGTATTAGTTTGAGTTTGGTCTCAAATCACAGTGATGGCAGAGTGCATTGTGATGTGATGTGGGGGATTATCAATCCAAACTGCTCCCCCTTTACTGATACCTTCCAGGCATTCCTCAGGGCACCTCCCACTGTTGTGCCTCCCTCATCCCACCCTCCCCTGTCCAACCCCACATATCATCCCTCTTTTCTGTGTGACTCAAACATTCTTGCAACCACCACCCCTTCCCCTTTCCCCCACCTTCCCCCCCACATTCAGCAAAAGAGCTAAAGAAAACAAAGATGAAGCCTAAAAGCTTTA
The DNA here is from genome assembly GCF_046128005.1 of Genypterus blacodes. NCBI lineage: Eukaryota > Metazoa > Chordata > Actinopteri > Ophidiiformes > Ophidiidae > Genypterus > Genypterus blacodes. The sequence continues at coordinate 312,031 of NW_027466829.1, forward strand.
AAGTCTGAGCTTTCAGCAGAAACCCCTTCCTTGCTTCCAACTTCTTTCTCGTCTGTGCCGTTGGACAAAGGCTGTAAGTGCTCTCAGCCCGCATAGCCTAGATAGGTATTTGGCTGTTTTTCAATCATAGCCTCGTAATAAGTTAATACGTCAACAAGAGAGAGGTGTAAATTTGTCCAGAGAGTGGTGAGCAAGTCATAACTCAGCCCGGAGCAGACAGGAAGATGGCTCTCAGACAGAGGAATAGACTGGTGGGTCTGGCAGCGGTTCAATAGGTTCTGTGGCGGGTAGCAGAGAGAGAGAGAGGAATACATGCTGATAGTGTCTTTGTTGGCTATTATGCTCCGAGCATGAATGGCATTAAGTTGGTGCTGAGGCGCACCCCTCCCCCCCTGCAACGTTGAAACTCCACACACCCCCTCCACCCATTCTCCTCTATTTATTCAGCCTTTCACTGAAAACAGCCTTCAACAGGTGGACGACCGGGCGGGCGACGCTTTACATATGGACACAGACTAGGGAATGAGAAAAGACAACAGCGGCTTTGGTCTCAGAATCCCAAAACAACTTTCAAAGTCTTGAACTTTTGATGACTTTGGGTTTTATAGTCATGCAAGTAATACAAGATAGTAATGCCTTGTTTGTGCCAAACACACCAAAGTATAGCGTTGTTCCCTCATTATGGTCAGGCCAGTGCCATTGCTCCAGCGCTGTAGCTCGCCTGGAGTATCATTATGACGGGCCAGATAGCTCTCCGTCGCAAAGGTAATTGCACTCTTCAGGCTTAAATATAGAACTTCCCACACCGGGAAAAGAGAAAGACCTTTGTTTTCTTCCCAGAACCCCTGGCTTAGACAATGATTCATGTTTTGGAAGCAAATGAATGTCGCTATATGATCTCTTTACAAACAACAATCACTGTATTGACTATACATTACTCTGTGCCGAGGTGACGCAGTGAGACAAAGGGGTGACAGTCGTACAAAACAAGAAAAAAAGAGGAGAGGGTCGACTTCATCAACATCAACGCTGCTGGTAAACAAACTTTGTATAGCTACAAAAAGATGGGGGGCAAAGAAACAACACAAACGTATGCACCCGAGCGCACACACACACACACACACACACACACAAACACACACACCGCATCTTCACTTCTCTCCCTTTTCAGACGGCACCGACAAGTCGCATTAAGAGAATGTGGGTTGGGGCTTTTAGAGGCTTCCAAGTTGTCAGGACTTTGGCAGCACTCCGGCACCCTCTTCTCCGTCGCCTTTTACTCCCCGTTTATTCAGAACCAGTCCAGACTGGCTTAGGACGCAGCCCCTGCCATGCCAAAGAGCTGTGTGTCATCACGAGACCTTGTGTTGTATTGTGTTCTATGAAAGGCTGGGGTTATAAGAAAGGGTATATTTATAGGTGAAATCAATTTGGACCTACATATTATGCTGTAGCGTTGGCGTGTCATTGTTGAGAGGCCCGAGTGGAATTGTTGTAGGTGTCTACTGCCTCATTTTGTCTCGTCTATTTCCAACATCCAGGCTAAATCTGTGTGGTTTCATCCTAATGTTAGGTTTAAACTCTCACTCTGTCTGTCTGTCTGTCTGTCTGTCTCTCTCTCTCTCTCTCTCTGTACCCTAAGTGTCACTTGGCTGCTCAGCATTTCCTGTCAGTTAGTGGTACGATGCGAAAGCCACTTCTCGAGCCAGAGTTCGGTACTGGAGGAAAGCTGCGTCGGATGCAAATGTGAAATGTAGACGGGAAGATAATGATGATCGAGAGAGAGAGAGAGAGAGAGAGAGAGAGAGAGAGAGAGAGAGAGAGAGAGAGAGAGAGAGAGAGAGAGAGAGAGAGAGAGAGAGAGAGAGAGAGAGAGAGAGAGAGAGAGAGAGAGAGAGAGAGAGAGAGAGAGAGAGAGAGAGAGAGAGAGAGAGAGAGAGAGAGAGAGAGAGAGAGAGAGGAGAGAGAGAGAGAGAGAGAGAGAGAGAGAGAGAGAGAGAGAGGAGAGGGAGAAGAGAGGGAGAAGCCGAGATGGATGATTTTGATCCCGGCAATAACAAAAGCAATAGGAGGCCGCACCGGATAGACAGGAAGTACGGGTTAGGTCACAGGAAGGGTGTCAGGTGGGTGCAGGTCTGAGGTCAGGGGTGGACAAAAAGCTTTGCTCGCCCCATAGAAACCAAAAGAGAGACTCCCGGGTGCTCACACTGGAATCCTCTCTCTCTCTGCATGCCACACACACTGCACTTTGCTTATCCCACAACATCTTGTTAAAACGGCTCCAGGAGTCTATATGATATGCTATTTGTTCAACATATAGACTAAACTGTCACTCTCAGCCTTCCCTCTGTTTATTTCACATTGTTTAGAACGCTGGTCCCTCTCTCTCCGAACGGGGAAGAGAAGGTATCCAAACACCTGCGGGAACGACGTTTGCGTTTGAAAGCTTTCACTGCACCGAGCCTGTCATCTCTCTGCTTCCGTGGCTTCCCCAGATCAAAGTATCGCTCGAGCTCTGGCCCAATACGCACACAAGACAGAGAACTATACGTACAAGAGGCATGATGACACCAATGCGTAATGAGCCTGGGTCCTTCTAATCATACCATCTATACAAAAAGGCTCCGTGAAGAGGTGGAAATGCAAAAAGGATTCACCCCAACGCCGCACTTGAAGACCTGTTGAATTTTAACAAGGCTAGTAAGACGCCCGTCACCATCTTAACAGGGCGGTGGAGGGTTTGAGTGCGTGCTAGAGTGGGTGTATGCATGAGGCTGAATTAATGACTTTGTGTGTGTGTGTGTGTGTGTGTGTGTGTGTGTGTGTGTGTGTGTGTGTGTGTGTGTGTGTGTGTGTGTGTGTGTGTGTGTGTGTGTGTGTGTGTGTGTGTGTGTGTGTGTGTGTGTGTGTGTGTGAATATGCTGGATTACTAATTAGCGCTTAGACAAAGGCCATATGTGTTTGGCAGCCTGTGCGTCTCTCCCACACTGCCTCATCCAAGTCAGTGTAACACCATCAGCAGGAATGCGCGGATTGCCGGGTCAGCAGCGGTGACATCATCGCGGCCTGTCAGGAGCGACAGCAAGATCCCGCTACGGCTTTTCTCTTCACTGCATCATGTCGTATGTAGCAAAAAAAAAAGGCAGTGGATCGATACCGTCCACTTAAGGTCTACTTCCTGTTCATCTCAAGAGTCTTCAGACCCACAAACAATTCATTCTTCCCCGGCGTTGGAGCCATTTTCTTAGACTGTGGTTTGTTAATTGAGTTTGTCAATATTGCGTAAAAGGAATTGCACCACCAACCCACAGGCTTTAAAACTAATCAAATCTGCCCGACAACAAATACCAACAGGCCTTTTTGAACTCAACCTGGTCCGTCATTTTAACGAGCTTTACTCAATGACAACACACAAGAGCTTCACCGTGACGAGACCCTTGGGTTTGTTTTGAACACTCCTAGGTCAACAGTCTTACGTAAATGGCTTGATTGTTTACAAGGATGCAAGAGTGTAGCCTTAGGGGAGGCAAACCTGGCGGAGCGACAGCAACCAGAGCAGGTAGAGTATAAGGAAAAACAGGGGTCAAGTGTGTCAGTGACAGATGCTAGAGAGAGAATGTCTTTGTTTGTTCGTGTGTGTGTTTGTGTGTGGCCCATGATCCTCCAGGTCATCAGGCAGAGTGCACCTGAAGGGAGCGCCCAAGCAAGTCCGCTTTTAGTGTTGCTACGGCAACGGGATACAGAAGGGACCACCTGGCTGAGGCAGAGGGCACCACTTCACGGTGGTTGCCATGTCAGGAGAAAAAAAAAAAGAAACGCAAAAAGTAAAGTGGCCTGATTCCCAAACACAGCCCGGTATTGTGTTTGTGTTTGTGCGGAGATGATCCGAGCAGAGAGCGGAGGGCGCACAGCTGTTGGAAGCTTTTATGAAACATAAAAAGGAGCACAGCGACTGAACTGCTCGACTTACAACACAGGGAGGGAGGGGGGGGGGGGACTTTTACTCTTACTGATAGCGTGTCCTGTGAGTCATAAAAACAAATTCTATGACGGAGTTCATCACCACCGTGGGATGAGTGCAGCACATTTGCCTCAGAGTGTTTTGAATGCTTAATACCACAAGATATGACAACATAGTGTCACCGCACTAAGCCAGCTTTTCCCCCAAGAAACAGATGTTACCATGGTGACAAAACCATCTGTAAGAGCGCTTGAGAAAACAACATGCATGACAAAAACTTATTTAAAGTTTACAATGATTAGCCACAGTTTAGTCGCTGTTGTTAACCACCTTCCCTGCTGACTTTAGGTCAATTTCACCACAACTAAAAAGCAATTTAGCCGCGTGATCAGCCATTAAAAACACACAAATAAAAGTGTAAACTCAGGAGAAAAGCCACGGCACTGAATCCTCAGCAAACAATGCCGTTTGTTTCACTCACCTCCCGCAGTCTAATGGTCTCTGGAACTGCCTGGCAGATGAAAAAGGAGAAGAGCGACAGGAGGAAGAGCGAGACAACCCTGTCACTGTCTGTGTCGTGCTTGAGCGCTACCTGATCCTCCACAGCCGGAGAGCGAGGGACGGAGGGAGGGAGGGAGAGAGAGAGGGAGTGAGCCATGTACAGCGTCAGAGCGGTGCAGGAGGGAGGGGGCAGCTGCAGAGAGAAGTGAAGTGGTGCCGCCATTCCCTGTCACCCTGGAAACCAACGCTCTTTTCAAAGAAAGCGGCCAATGGCAAACACCGGCAATTGTGTTCAGACAAAAAGTCACATGATTGCCAAAACACCACTCTCTATGAGGGGGTGAGGGGGTGGGGGGTGAGTGATCAAGAGAGAGAGAGAGAGCAAGAGAGAGAGACAAGGACAGACAGAGGGCAGTAGATAGATATCGACAGAGAAAGGAGAGGAAGAACAAGTAGATCATGGAGGGAACTTGGGTGTCGGACACGTCACCAAGTCTCACTCCGACCATGTCCCCTCCTTCCATGCTCAACTGGATGAATACTGGGCCAACAAGTTTCCATTCTACTCAAAACACACACGTGCACAGGCAGACTGGACACACACATCTCAGACAGGCTCAGTGCAACTTCATCTCAAGTAGTACATCTGGTCTGTTGATATGATTTAGGAGACCAGGCACAGGCGGTGCTCACGGGGCCAAACAAGGGCAACAGTTTTTCCACTTTCACCTTCTTAAAATAGACGTACCCAGGTCAAAGTCGGGCGAAATTCATTATGAAAGGCTAAATCAATTGTCTTTACAGCTGCCATTCAGAAAGAATACGCTCCAACTGTGTTTTAACTATTGATCCATGACTCGTTTCAGTTTATGGTTTTGTTTTATAAGCACCTGCATCTGCGTCACGGGTTTGGTTTACAACTGGAAAGGCAGACTTTGGAATATCGGACTCTATAAATGTGCGGTCTTGTCATTTGGCACCATGTCAGGATAGGGAACAAAACGACAGTGATGCTTCCCAGAGTAAATTCCGGACAGGGTGGTGAGATGGTGCCATCTACAGATGTTAGGCACCAGGTTATTACTCAGACTGAAATCATGCATCAGTCACTTTCCCGGCAGCGTGCACTCCAAACACAATCACCTGCCTTGTTATACATCACCTCAGAGCCTGTAAATTACCCTGCTTCAGCTACGAGACAGGGGTCTTTGTCAGAACAGAGTTTAATAGGAGAAAAGAGGCCAACTACGTCTCTGTGGTGAGGATGTGACAGGGAAGAAGATGAGCCATAACAAAGGCGGAGACAAAGGAGACAGTTTACAGGACATGGACAGAAAATGACACGTCTAAGCCTATAGTATTGATTTCTTTGCTACACAGCTAATGCAGAGGACTACTTGAGATGTAGAGATCCTGCATCAGCTTGTCAATTGTTAATGTGCAGATTCTGGCTCCGGGCTTAGGACAGATTCTTGGGATATTCTTCTGGATGGAACACGTATTGTGGAGATGAGGCCAAAACGTAAGTTTAGATGAAAGCAATTGGTTTGATGACGTGGAAGACTGAGTTATCAAAAATTATGAATCCAAGGCACGATCCAAGTGTCCTACCATGTTAGTTTGATGTAAACTAGACTCACCATCGGAATACCAGCAGGTTCTAGCTGTAAGATTAAGGCCGATATGCTGATCAGAGATTCACTTTGTAGATATTGAACAACAAACAAATAGAGTGAAAAGTTAATAGAATTAAAAAATATATTCAAAAGATCGGAGGAGCTGGTATAAGCAGAATAAGCAAAAGAAGGAAGAAAACGTAGTGTGGGAAAGTATGTTACTGTTTCATATCAACATACAAGGAAGTCAGAGTGAATAGGTACAAACAACAGACAAGGAAGTTGACACAATTGAGAAATAATAGAATACATAGAAGAGCAGTGAAGTATCGGTAACTATAAGATAAACAAAGTCACAAAATACACTTCCTGTATGTGTATATAGGGAACATAGGTACAGTACGTGTCATTGGAAGCCTGCTGTAGTTTGAGTGAAGTATTTCATCAGATTAGCTTTGTACCAATGTACTTGTAGTCATCAGTCATCAGGAAATAGATACAGGAAATCCAGATAATAGGATACAGAGAGAAAAACACAACCAAGACCAAAAATATAATGTTTTAAGACTTTGCATTAAACTAAGTTGATAAATTAAAATTAAAGTTGGTTTCATTTGATTCTGTCACATATAAGTGACAATGTGAAAAATAATTCCTTCCCAAGTGAGTTTTTATACTGCAATTTGTTTACAATGTCAAACTATTCCAAACATTCCGGCTAATATGCCACCTGAGTGAATGTCATAGCAGAGTCTGTACAAGAGTGGCATTTTATTTGCACTTGCATGACGATGATGCTGGTGGCTGATGACGTGCTTGCTACTGTTGACATTGACACACGATGGAATATTCAAGTATTCGATCACAAAATCATCTACGATTTATAAACAATTACTCACCCGCTGAGAGTTGTGTTAGCATAGCTGAAATGTTTAACGACACAATATTAATTACTTAACTATATTGCCCGATTCGATGTGGTGATATAAAAAGTAAGTTAGTTGTGAATTATGTTAAAGTCACTAAGAGTATATTGGGCCCATTAAAGCACATTCTATAACTTTTAAAAGCCAGTTAACGTTAGCCTGCTCTTAACCAAGGTTAGGGGTTATCTAGTTATCATGTTAACTGTGGGTGTGACTTGTTTTGTTTTTTTTTGAGACGGTAGATGTTGAAGACAGGAAGGTAATAGCTAATGTATTTAATTAACAGGCCAGTAGTAAAAGAAGACAGTAAAGCGATCTCATCTGCAGTTAATAAGTGAACCAGATGCTTTAAGGCTAAAGTCACCGCTAAGCGTGGTCACTCGTCACAACAGAACACCATGCAGGTGCAGCGGTTTGACCTGCACTTTTCTGATACTTGTTACTTAATGTACCGACGTGAGAGAAAAACACTTCGGTGTCACGTTACTCAGATAGAAACCATATAAACTCAAAAGTTGCAACTTACCACGTAGAGGTTGTTCTTGCAAGTCAGATCAGCCCAAGTCTTCATCACTGTTCATCTCCGTCCTTTGCCGTCAAACACTGACAAACAGGAAACAGAGAATGTTTAACTTCCGACCATTTCAAATTAAAATCCACGTAAAAAATAAGATCCGAAAAAGGAAATGCAAAATGCAAAAACAAATGTTTTTACTCTAAAATTAAAGTTTAGCTATCATATTCACATACCTTTGGCTTTATTCTTGTGAACTGACTTTATTATATTTTAGTTTGTTTTCCAGAGATAAAAACGTTATTTAAATTTCTTCAAGATACAAGATATCAACTCCAAAAAAAGAACAACCCAAATAGCTATTCCCCAACAATGACAAAATGACATCAGATGATTGAAAACACACAGACAATAAACTTTTTCCAGTTAGCAATTATTTACACATGCCTTCAGGAAGTCCCTGACGCACAGCATGTTGGCAATGAGCCCATTGTAATATTAATACCTTCAGCATTTGCTGCATAACTGAGATGGAAGATCTAATTTCTTTGACACAGGGACAGTCAATATAGTCAGAATCTTTTTGTTTGTTATGTAAAAACTGTTCTGTACCAATATGTATTATTTCAGACAATAGAGCATCTCAGCTATGTGATGAAGAACATATACAAGAAAAAGGTTGGAATAACATCAACAATAGTCCATTTTAAGGCTTGTCAGAGCTTGAACACACGTCTGAAAAATGTGATATATTGTGCAACAGTGATGAATGATCTATGACAATGTCTGAATTAAATAATGAGGGGAAAAAGTAGCATATTTTAAAATTACAGTTTATATAACAACCACTTTACTTCAATTGCTTAATCTAACAAAATTATCATCTAAAATAAATAATGGCATTTCCCAAACTAACAAACCATACTTATAGAATGACATGAGGTATTTCAGCATGGAGTGAAAGAAATGTGGCATTCCTCTGAGAGTTTAATTACATGGCTCCACCACAAAAACACATCTGAACAGGAGCGTGTTTACAGCAGCTGCTTGTACTTTGGTGTGTTGGAATAGATTATTAAGCATATAATTGAATCTCTTCGTGGAAGCGTTACAAGATATTGAAATATAAAATTGATGTAAGCAGTATTAGTAGGCTGGAGAAACAGGTTTCTTTCCTGGCCCTCAAGCATTTATTTTCCTCCTTCTCCTGTGCAGCAGGTAATCCTGGTGTCTCATGAGCACATAAATAGAATGAGCAAAAAAAGAAGTAACAGAATTATAAAATGTGGGCCAGAGAAGTGCTTTAAGGGTGTAAGCTTGTTTTTTTTATCTGGTTCTTTAGTACCTGTGAGTGTTGTATCTCAAAATAGCAAAAGTCTGCAAAAATCATTGATTATATGCAGGCTGTTTATCAATATGGTAGCAACAATTATCTGATAAATACTCTACAGGCTATATATACTGTATATACACTGATATGGGGGCTGCTGGTATTCACAGTAAGTAATTATGAAATGCATTTGCTTGTGTGCCAATCTTTAACAGCTCCAATAACTATTTTGTCATTGCATACAAATTCATTACCTAAGTATTATCAGATGACTTTGGATTCGTTCCAAAATATTGTAAGAATTGTAGAGGCGGATTTGTAATTAAATTTCTGTATTAGATAGATAGATAGACATTATTATGGACTATGTCTGCATTCAGTTGTAAAGGTGTCAAGATGAAAGTAAATTATACAGCCTGAAAACTTGCAGGGAATGGAATGTTCCTTCCGGCAGGATTCTGTGGTCTTCCTCACTGTACAAACAGCTTCTCCCGGGCTTGCCTCAACTTATACTGCAGGCATTTCCAGTTAGAGTGCCTGTCAGGAAAAGTGGCCTAAGTCAAGTCAAGTTTGCTCCTACAATAACACAAAAGTTATCTTTAATTTCCATGATGTAAGGTTGTTCTCTGTTTCAATAAATTTGGTGTTCATCAAGTTACAGCCGGGACATGCAGCCGTATTGCATGCTTTCTTGTTGCAGATCATTTTTGTGGAGAATGTAACCTGCACCCAATGTTATTCCAGGTCGACCTCAAATTTGAGAGAATTGTTTCCCAGGTAGTAGTAGACATTTCAGCCTTTGTCTGCTTGGTGCCTTTGAAGGCCACAGAGCTACTTGGTGAGGAAATGAACCATACTGTATGTTTCAGATCCAAAACCATGTATCTGACAGAAAGCATGGTTGACAGTTACAACTGGTAATATGAAAATGCAGTGTTGTGAAGCATTTGTATCGTTATCTCTGTTTACCAGATGCTCTTTGTGTTTAGGTCTACAAAACTATCACATTTCCCAGTCAACATAGCAGGTTTTTGTGTTTACAGTTATTAATTCAACCGGTATTGTTTCTGTGTTTTGCAACTGCCATGTTTGAACTTTCAACAGATTTTGATTCAACTTTTAATATGATTGATTTGGTTTTTGTCAGTCTTCCGTGATGAATGTTGACGTCTTAGTTCAGCAGTGCAACGCTGTGCTGTATTTGACAACAACAAATACAGCACATATACTGCCACCATACGGCCATGAGTCGTTATTGCATCTATGTCATCACACTCATGTCTGAACTCAGTGACACCTCTCAATACTCATGTTGAAGCTTTCAGCTAAATGCAAAAACTGCAACTTACTAAACTGCAACCGAAGAAAATGTATTCAAATATGAGATGTCACGGTTTTAATAGTTGATCAATCGTTTCAGTCATTTAATCTCAGTTACGAGGATGCACTCTACTTGTCTCAACTCTCTCTCTCTCTCTCTCTCTCTCTCTGAACTGCCATCCAAAAAGAAGCTGTACCGCTTCCTGACTAAGAGGTTGGCAGCCTGCAGGACTTGACAACCTGCAACTTCCATGACAGGTTGGCGGATTCTGTCTCTCTCCGTCTTTGTCTCTCTCTCTCAATGGTCATCCAAAAAGGATGTGGAAGTAGGCGGTTGAAACAAATCCTCCGACTGTTTCTGAGGCTGGATCAGGGACCCTGGACTGTCAATCACAACGGTCAATTACCAGCAGACAGCAGCTTCATAACCCGTGTTCACATCAGCTCAGTTTTATTGTCCATTCTAAATGCAGCATTCCCATTACAGTGTAAGATTTCAAGCCATGGTGTCTTGTGACTTGTTTTCATTCTATGGAAAGTAGAATTCAGTAGAAAAGCATCAGAGGCTGTGCATGGGACCAAAAACATGCACAAGGTTGAGCTGCAGTGCAAAATATGACCAGTGAATGTAAACAAATCTTCATCATGGCATAGGTAATTAACACAAATTAATATCATGACAATTTATCAGTCAGAAATTCTGCTGTAAACAATGCTGTGGTCAATCTGCCGGCACAAAACAAACTTTACAAACAGATAAAGAAAGAAATAACATAAAGAAATCCATATAATCTGAAATAGCGACATATGCCTGATTAATGCTTTGACTCTTCAACAACAAACAACACATAAAGAAGACAAATCCTACTGACTATTGCCTTCACTATCACACTAAACATGAACTATACTTTTAGAAGAAACCTGAGAGATAATTATGTGCTTTCATCACACTTGCTCCAGCAAAATAACAGAGAAGAGCAGAAGAATGCTTCACCTTGTCCAGATTAGGGCCTCCACCTCATTTTGACCACCTGTGAGAAGGATCCCTTACTGAGAAATGACAAGGCTATGCATGGAGAGTAGATGGGACTCTACTTACACACACTACTTTGCTCCATTTGCCTCCATCTGTGACTGGAGAGGAAAGAGCAACACTGACAAATGAACCAGCCATGTAAAAGAAGATGGCAAAACAGCCTATGATCAGAACAGGAACACCATGGAGGGATGTGCTGAAAGCTGATGATTAGAAATACGCACACACACACTCACACACTCACACACACACACGTCCCCGTGTCTGGCGCGTGCATCTCTTCACGTATCAGCTTCCCAAAGTTTAAATGACAGCCTGTACTTTGTTGCTTTGATTCCTTTATGTGTGTCCTGTTTTGTAGTACGGGGCTGAAACATCTATGACAGACTCAAAGGAAGCGTTGTCTGATGTGAGCGCTATGGTGTCTTCTGTTTGTCAGGTATCAACGCACAAGATCAGACAAGCTTGGAAACGCTAGCGAGGTGGCTGATCCTGTGTAATGGAATTCCAAGTGAAGATGAGCGTGACAACTTCACAAGAATCCGCTACTCTACTTCTTCATTTTACATCTTTGAGAAGAAAATTCATTATGCATGCAGGCGAGCTCTCTCTCTGATTTTTGGCTCCCCGTGTGTCCAGGGGGGGAAAGAAACAAGTCGCCTCGCAAACAATTGGATATTATAGCTAGAACATGATTAATTACTTGGCTTGTATTGGTATTTGTGTTGCCCTTCAGTCAATTCACCATGAAACCTTCTTCTTCTGTATTCTTCTTGGCTCATATTACTTTATGTATGTATAATGTAAACCACCTCTTACTTCTAATGCTAATGCCGCCTTTGATGTGCTTACACAGGCAGCTGAATTTCAAAGCGGCGGCTTCAAACATTGTGTTCTCATCAAGGAGATTGAGGCAATGGGTTGAAATGTTTTGATTGGAGGTTGAGAGATGGCACCCTCAAGTGGCAGAATGAGGTTCTTACACCTTTGTTGTACCTGCTCGTCACATTTTTGAGGATTTCGGTCAAACTGTCAGAGTTCTGTTCACGTCTCAGTCTGGATGGGAGCTCCCTGTGTGAGGTTGGACCTTTTGGTGCTGGTGATGTTTCTGTAGAGCTGCGCTGGCCGTACGAGGGCGAGTGATTGACGGTCTGTCCAGGAGTTTGGACGTTGGATGCTTGGTCCTGGGCTGTAAACTCGATACGTCTTCAACACTGAAAGACAATGCAAACATCCGGTTTACTTCAAACCCTTACACGGCGTCACTGCATTAAGAATATGAACTGAATGGTTTAGTAACAAAACCGGTGATCATAACATACCATTGATCCGTGAGCTTTGTACTGAAGGTTCTGGCTGTAGGTTGGTGTGATGCATCTGTTGAACGAGGCGTCATGGGGTCTGCAGGCCACTTGGTCACCTGCTGGACCCTTTGTAGTTCGTCTGTGTCTGCTCTGGCTGTAGCTGCCACAAGGGGGCGCTCTATGGAGATGGCCCCACCTGAGGGCTCTGCATTGACCTGCCTGAGTCGAAGCCTGCGTGCACGGATCCCTGGCGGCCTGCAGTTACCTGTAGCAGGAGCGTTCAGTGGAGGGAGAGGGGACGGCGTAGTGTCTGGGGACAGGGACAGTCGAGCCAATTCGGGGGCTAAGATGTCTCTATGAGGCGGGTCTGGACACAAACAAACAAAAACCATCAATCACAAGTGAGATCAGTCACAGCTAAGCAAAGTTATTTATGTTCATTCTCCAATTATTCACCTGGGGAAAGAGACTGGGAAGAAGAACCTGGCCAGGCAGCGTCAACCTGCTTTGCATCTCCATGTTCTTCACCACTGCTGTCGCTCTTCATAACACCAAGGCCTGTTTCATCTTCATCTTCATCAACCCCGCCTTCGTCGTCCTCATCCTCTTCCTCCTTGCTGTGCTGAATAACAAGGACCTGTGGCAATTTTTCTCTCTCTATGGCCTGGAGACGCCTGAAGAACAACGTGAACAATGTACTTATTTCTTTCCAAATAACAGGATTGAGATGGAGATTTGACAACACACTGAAAGCCTTTAAAGATCTTGAGTTACTGCACTAAGAGTCTATGTTGCATGGTCTAGTCTCGTGGGATCGGTTGTCATCGCAAGATTAAGATTTATCATCCTTGATACTACAGCGTGTTATAGTTTGATGGTGGAAAACCAGCATCAGTAACGCAGCAGCGGTGCTTCGGCATCATCGCCTTAATGACGACGCACATCGCTGCAATTTCCAGCAGTTACTGCCTGGGATAGACAACTCACAACTCACATCTCACAAATAAACCTTGTGCCTTTTATGTGGAAAAAATCTGGATATGGAGCAGAGACTGGAGTCAGACTGAGCCGGGAAAATAAAGTGCAATAAAAACCAGGAGGGAACGCTGGATGACAGAAATGATCTCTATAAGATTTCACTGCACTGCACTTTTGGGGGCAGCTGTCTGTCTGTCTGCACTTCCTAATTATCTGATGCAGTGCTAAATCAAATGTATTCTCACTCTAGTTCTTCAAGGGTTGGCGGCAAAAATGTAGATAGATAGTGTAGATCTAGACTCTACACACCCACAGTGTCCTGGATACACACCTGATGGTTCACCTGATGGCTCATACACATACAACCCACGCAGCTCATTCTTCTTGAGTTAACCCCACTTTCAATGCTTGTTACCATCTGTTGCTATGGTGATACGGCGAAGTGAAGTGTGCTCTCACATAATATTGAGTCTCCGATCGGCGGTAGTGTGTTTCCGTGACTGTAATGACGGCGGTGTGTTTCCAGCTCAAACAGGGGAAAGTGGGGGGCGAGAGAGAGAGAGGGGGAGAGAGAGAGAGAGAGAGAGAGAGAGAGAGAGAGAGAGAGAGAGAGAGAGAGAGAGAGAGAGGTTAGTACCTGCTGTTTTGCTCCCTCCAAGCTTTAAGCTCAGCAAACACATCACCGCGCTCTCTGGTGTCAGGCTCCTCGATGTCATAGGAGTGTTCCGGGACATGGATGGGCAGGTAACAAGGGGTGAATGTTGATGTGGTGGGTGCCGTCTATAAAAAGAGAAAGGAAGCTACATGAAAGATATGCAGTGTTTTGGGGAAGCTTTTGCGAGGCTACACCGCTACTTGCTACAGGAAGTGAGGAAGCTGAGCTGAACTGTCAAACTGCTCAAGAAAGTAGTAAAGTTAATAGTTAATAGCTAATCCTCAACATTACCCCATATGGATATGGGGTACAGAATGTGTGTGTCAGAGGAAGAGGTATAGACTGAAGAGGAGGGGAGAGTCAGAAGACATTGAGTGACACCAGCTGTGTGTACAGGCAGACATGACAGATCACATTATGTTAGCAGTGAAAGCTCCATCTGTCAGCTCCTCTCTGACACAGCTGCACTAAACTTCCCAACTCTCCGTTCCCTCGTGTCCCCCCGTGTCCTCCCGTGTCCTCCCGTGTCCTCCCGACACCCTGCCTGTCCTCAAAAACCTCCTGTCCTCCCACTAAATAATTTGTAATCTGTAATCTGTTTAGACGGACACGACATTAAAGAGATGAGCTGCTTGTGCCAGGCGTAATTTCATAACAGCCTGTCACAACTCATCAAATCCTCCGGGCCTTTCAGACAGCACTAAATACTCGACATACACCAAAGTAATGAAGAACAAATGATAGATTAGTGTGGGAAGTGATTCGTGAAGATACATTTTAAATGGAAAACGTTCTGTACATGAATTTAAGGACTTCTTCTTAAGGACTTTCTTTTCTGACACGCACCACATACCTTCAACTTTTCTCTCCTGGCTCTGATAGCCTTGACTGGGTTTCCACAGAATAGGTTATTTCCAGCTCCTTCAAAAAAGAACACAAGTGTTTTCTGATATATAAAATCCTACTGGTGGCACTGTTGAGCAACGATTATGGGTGAGAATGTGTTCAAGACCAGGGTGAGGCTGATAGGCTATAAAGAAACTGTTATGAGGTCAACTAAACAGAAGATAAAGCAAAAAGAGCAAGGGGTTAATGATGTGATTAAAGTGAGATGAGGAGGAGCTCGCTGGAGAGACATCAGGGTGAAGAGCAGCCTCTAAAGTGCCTAACCGTGAGTCAGAATGCTGGTTTCCGCTGCTGCTGGATCAGAGTCTGTAAAACCAGGTCCTGATCCAGGAGGGGAGAATATTCCGGGTCTGGCTGACCTAGGTCTGGACCCGCTGAGAGGTCTAAAGCCTGTAGAGGAGAAGGCTGAGCTCAGGGAGGGGCTGGAGGTCAGGCGCCTAGCAGAGCTGGGTCTGTTGTAAGGCCTCGCGTCGTCTGCTGTCTCCTCTACAGAGACACACATCAAGGAAAAGCTTGGATTTGGAGTTAACATACAGCAGAACAACACTGGTGCACACACACACGTTATTCATTACCAGTCTGAGTGTAGTTGTTGTCTCTTATGGAGTCTAGGACCACAGCCCATTCCTCTCCCATGGTGCTACTGCAGCTCGGCCTGTCTTCCTCCACCCTCACATTGTCTAGGTAACGCAGCTGAGGGATCAGCTCCCTCACTGCAGCCCGATAGCTGTACAGCCCCGTCTGGGTGCGGCGGAAAGGAGAAGGAGTGCAGGTAAGGGGACAGAAACAGAGAGAGGGAGAGAGAGAGAGGGAGCAGAGAAAAGAGACAAATGTTGGGAAGATTGGAGAGATGGAGAGCAAAATGGAGAGAGGGAGAGGATGCGTTATTAGATAGAAGCAACATGACACCGGTTAAAGAAGGCTGTGGTGTAGTGCAGCGGCGCAGGAACAGTAACCTCTTAAAAATAAACTGACAATTATAGCTATGATGTATTTCCTGAGTCTTGCACAAATACGTCTTTTTGAGGAGTAAACTAAATTATGGCTAATGGTTGAACGCTGCTTAATGCTTGGTTTTGGGGCTTGGTCTCAACTCTAGTGACCCTTTTTGTGAATCTACAGAACTTCTGAACGAGGAGACAAAATAACATTGAGGCTACGCAGGTTAATAACTGATTGTTAGTAAAGGCTATGGCGTGCACTTTGCACCGATGCGTAGGCTTTTATCAGCGCACACACAGAGAGCGGAGAGAGTCCAGTAATTCAGAGTGCTACTGAGAGAGATCAAATTATTGCTGGACACTCCTGCCCTTCACCAAACCACACAGATGGAGTGAATGAGAAAGAGTGAAAGATGCTGGCAGGGAGGAAAGGAAGGAGAAAGAAGAGAGAGGAGAATGAGGGCTGGCTAAGGGGAAGTGAGCGGATGTGTGTGTGTGTGTGTGTGTGTGTGTCTGTGTGTGTGTGTGTGTGTGTGTGTGCGCGTGTGTGTGTGAGAGATGGAAAGAGAGAAAGCAGGAGGAGTGAATGTTTGGCAGGAGAGCAAACCCAGAACCCCTCAGTCACTACAAAGAGCAATCCTAATGCATATTCAGCTCAGCATCTCCCCTCATTGGCCTAGTTTCCTAATTAATGCTCTGCTGGTGGGTGTAAATAAACACATTCACAGTGCCCCCCCCCCCCCCCCCCCCCCCCCAAAAAAAAAAAAAACTCCCAGTACACTGTGTCTCAAATCAGCTGAAGGCAGAGAGGCAGCCGCCATTGTACGTATCAGTATCAATGACCTCATGTACATTATATTAGCATGTGATTCAATTTCCCCTGAGTTTTAAATATCAACTGTGCGATAAAACGCTGCAGTTGTGCCATTGTATCTGTACAGAAGTGTGTGTGTGTGTGTGTGTGTGTGTGTGTGTGTGTGTGTGTGTGTGTGTGTTGAAGATCCAGATAGAGTGGTGAGATCACAAATGTATGTTCCTGTCTCAGAATCCAGTAATTACATTTTTTGTCATTGTCTGGAGACTCCTAACAGCAGACTAGAAGAGAAGAGACACCTAACAATTTGCATGTGCGAGTTGGCATCTGCAGCGTCGTCTGAATCCAGTGTTTCCTTCTCAGGACCTCTGCCCGGCTCATTGCTCGCCCCAAAAAGTCCCAAAGAACAGCAGAATGTCCAGGACACTTGGGTCTGTTTTGTTTTCCAATCCCACCCAGGTTTTCTGTGTTTCCTCGCTCTCCTGTTCCAGCATATGTCTGTTTAACTGAGCTACTTCTCTGTAAGCCTAAGGCCAAGCCCCAAACGCCACAATCTATGCTCTGCTGCTGTAAACCAAGCTGCCTGTAGAGATGTAGAACCACATTTCTACATCTCTACACTCTTATTTCTGTCAGTGTACCATCACAAAACATCTATAAGAACTTATTTCCTTATTTCTTTGCTACTTCTCAGTGATAAACAGGATATTTAGTGAAACTATTGCAAGGTCGCAGTGGCTCTGATCATCCACAAACACACACACACACAAATTCCCCTTATATCCCCCTGTCCAAGTCCAAAGGGATACGTGACATTTGTAGCTAATTTTGGCTGTCACTGATGTCTCCAATTCCACTACATTTCAATTGGAACAAAGCTTAAAATGTCTGTGTCTGCAGAAAAACAAAGTATAGACGAGGTCCCAGACAAAGACAAAGGACAGACAAATGGATCTGGTATCTCCAGATCTGATAACCTTAAGATTTGGAGTTAAAACCTGATCTGCGGAGGATGCTAAAGGATTATTAAGCACAAACATAGATGTCTGCTCTTAAAATGAAGCAGAATATTACCTGGCCGGCTGCAGGGTTTGGGCACACACACACCGGGTTTCCCTCCAGGTTGAGTGTCTGGAGTTTGCCACACAACCCCAGATATTTCACCTGGACCAGGTCGTCCACATCATTCCCCTCCAGATCCAGGACCTGCAGATTCTCCAGCATGCCAACGTGACTCAGGTCTGAGACACTGTTATAGGCCACATACAACTCCTGGAAAAAGAAACAGGATGCAATTACAGGAAGGGAAACAGTAAGAGATGGGGAGAAGAAGAAGAAAACTGCTATGACAAATACAGTTATAGGCTGGCAGAAAAAGAACTCAAATAAAGGCAGTTGAAGGAAAAACAGACAGCTAGATCATAGTAACAGCTTTCAATGTGTCGTGAGTGGATAACCATGTGTGACAGAGGGAAATCAAATTGTACAGTTGTGCTTATATGAGTGAAAGTACATTGACTTTGCCCCCCTCTCTCTTGAAACTACATTTGGGTTGTGGAATCCTTTCTCCACACATCCATCTGCAACCAATTAGGTTTACCTTGAGAGAAGAAAAACTCAAAATGCCATCTAGCTCTTGCAGGCGGCAGTGAGACATCCAGAGCACCTGCAGGTGGGAGAGGGCGTTTCCCACGTCTCTGTGGAGACACAACAACACCGGCTTAATTTAGAGGTGGAGGAGGAAGTTGCAAAGCGCCATGAATCAGAAAAAAGGCTATTAAGTCCCTGCTGCTAGTCGCTCCTTTCTCTTCCTGAATAAACAGGTTTCTCTTTCGCCTCCCACATGACTCCAAAAGCTCCCATGCACACATCACCCTCACCCCTACAGCCTCACCACAGCCACCAGAGCAGGAAACGCTATCAGAGGCAGAGCACATCCGGCTGATCCTTCTCCGCTCCTGGTCGGGGAGGAGAAGCACCCTCTCTTTCTCTTTGAGCTCTCTTATCCTTTCAGCAGCCTCTCAACAAAAATCCTCTCCTGATGTAGCACGCTATAGGAATGATTGAGTATGTATGTGTGTTTAAGTGTGTGACCCATAATGGAAGTTTATAGCTTTCCTTTTATCCAATACTGATGACAGCTCCAGCATTCAGTGGATCTCTAACCCAAGGTAGTACTTCTGTGGCTTTCTGCTTTACAAGCACTGACATGCAACTTCTATACCGGAAGATTCTATTGGTCCCAGTTGGCCAGCTTTGTTAGAGGAAGATCAGAGCCCTACACCTGTACTGGAAGCATATCAGGAACAGATCCCATGACCTCTGACACCCCCCTTCTCTGCTTCAAAGTACTGGCATTTAAAGGCTTTCCTGGTCTCTTGTTAAAGGGAAGAGTGAAGCACATGAGGTCATCATTGCCTGGGACTGTTGCTTTGTTTTTTAAAAGCTGTTAATTCCATCACAAAATTCAGTTTTGTTTCACACATAATTTCACATTTGGTTTCTGTATTTGTAGCCGGACAGGTTTCGGTATTATTCCACACAATGAGAGAGAGTGTGTGTGTGTGGGCTTGTAGGAGGCGGCTGCTTGCCAAGAGATTACAACAAGAGACAAAGATAGCAGATGTGTTACACATTACACTCACCTGACTGACAACAACACGCTGTTGTTCAACTTGAGCTGTACCAGGTTGGGCAAGTAGACACCTACAAGATGATCAGATAAAGACAAGGCATAATTTAATCCTCATCCAAGTTTCAAAGTGTAATTGTTAAAAGAACGGGAATTTATACAGGTGAGCCAGGCATGATTCACCCGTGCACAGACAATGTTCCATCATGCCCGCACTTGTTATGCAATCTAGGATTTTTGTGAGAACAAACATGAGCGCAATGGAGATGTTCCTCCATCATTATCAGTCATCTTACTCTGTGAAAGGCACATCTAGTACAGATCATTTGTGTCATACAGCATATGGACTCTCGTGTAATAGTTCTGGTTTATAACTGTCTGTGTAGTGTGGATAGAAATGACAAATCAATACACAAAAGCTATCAGTGAGCTCAAACGAATATGCACAGGAATAAAGTACATGTGTCAATGACGGTAAAGATACTGACTCATGATGAATCACTTTTTTTTTTCAAACCTGAATTTTCCTCTTACCAAAGTTGCCCAGTGTGTCTTCTCGTGTGTCCACACAGAGCTCCAATGAGGTCACCTGAGAAAGGTCCTGAGTTCCACACAGCGATTCCTTAAAGCAACAGGAAAGATCTCGGTCACACTACTTTATTCTGCCTGTATTCAAAATACCAGTTACCGCACATCATTTCATTTTATTCATCCTAACATATCCCTGTGTATTCTGTTGTAACGTGAAGCCTGTGAAATGAATCGTTCTGCCCACCTCACCTTGAAAAAGCAATGTTCCCTGCATGTGCTCACTGAACAAGAGAGCGGAGAATTTATTGGACAGATTTTGTGGTGTATTGTCTTTGAAAACCACAGCCTGCCTGATACTAACACCACAGATGATTATGGATGGGAAGTGTTTGTGCTGCAAGCCTTTTGGCGCACTCTAATCAGAACAAAGCACATGCACCACAGATAAATCACACCATTCCCCAATAGCTTAATGGCCGTGTCTCCTACCTCTCCTGGCTGAGATCAACACCATTGCAAAGCCGGGTAATATCTGCAAAAGCTACGGAAAAAGCTTGTGATTTATTCTAACTCGATGAAAAATACTCTTTCTTCTCATTTAATGTGGCTTTCATTGCCACCTAAAAACCCGATGTTGGAGTCCTTTCTATGAAAACCTAGTATGGAAGCATTTGTGTCATTCTGCTTTCCATAGCCTTTTTTTCATTAGACGGACATCATTTTCTAATAATAAACTAGACATTTCCATCACTAATACACAGAAATGTTGGCAAAGTGAATTCACATGTGACAATTCTAGATTTCTACCGCAACAATCTTAAATTTAATCTTTTTAAGACAGAAAATGTTACACACAGAATATTTAATTTTCCTAAAAGAAGAAATGTAATACTATCACCTCTATTCAATAGCTGGAATTTCAGTGGTGAAGATAAATGTGCACTTCACCTATAGTAATACATTCATAATAATAAAAACATTCCATAACATGCACACTGTACATTTTACTCTCCGGATCCTCTGCAAATGCTGTTTACATACACAAAAATACAACCAAGTAGCAATCCTAGACTTTAAATCAGAGAGCCTTTGAAAATAGCCTGATACACAAGAGTCAAATACAGAGAATGCAGAATGGTGTTGTTGTTGGGTGGAAGAACTTACCAGTGTCTTTGGACTGAGACAAAGCTTCGCAGATCGTTGTATGGTTGGAGTTGGATTAATGGGTCCTGATCCCGACAGCTCGGTCACCAGAACCCGGGCGGTAACAGGCCGGACCTGCCTGGGCTCGGAGCCACAACAACTCATCTCTCACTGCTACCTGAAATCGATGATTACAAAAGAAGCATACGAAAAAATAAGTTGGATTTCTAAGTAGGTGGTTATCGTTTCGCATTAACAGCATATTCTTTGACATATTGATTTTTAACTACAGAATGTAGTCAGTTCGTATTTCGCCCGAAGCTAATTACAACTTTTTCCCGGAACGAAATGTAACGTAGTAGTTTTACCTTGATAATATTATGTCTAGCGCAGCTGCCTGCAGTCTAAAGAATAACACATACGAGTTGCTCATGCTAACAAAAGTTTGCTTGACAACCATTGCTAACTTCCTGGATACGGAGCTGAGAGACGCTTTGCACCCTGGGATATGAAGTGTACTTATGTATAGAAACCAGTTGTTTTCGTGTAAATTCACATCAAAAAGGCCTGCTACGTCTTGAATCATTAAAACATATACATGGATTCGAAGAACAATATTAATATTCATGGTTGTGACTTTGTTGTCTACATGGATAAAAGTTTACATAACATTTACATAAAAAGAAACTTGTTGTTACTCCTAAATTCAAGGGATAGTCAGCATAACAATTAGCCTAATGTTATTCATTCGTATTGTTTCGAGTGTAACCAACGCCTACGTTCTACTCTCTCCTTTATGACACGCCTGCTACCAAATGTTTGCAATAAATTATAATAATTCAAAATTTAACTCTGTAACAACAATTATCGGTGGTCCATTAACGTTTAAAAAACACTTTTATAATATAGTTAGCACTTTCTGTCGCCTAAATCCCGGTGTTTTTCCTCTGCATTCCTGGCGGGATACTTTTTAGGGACGACACCTCCGAATAAATCCGACAGTACATGAATGCAACAGTAACGTTCAGGGTAACTGGGCGTTTCTGTGTTTGATAGCGCTGGGCGTGGGCTCCACACTCCTCATCCTCGCTCTCTCTCCCTCTCTCTCTCTCTCTCTCTCTCTGTGGAAGCACATTGTTCAACGCGGGTTCATTTTAGCCAGAGTCAATGAATGCCTCTGTGTATTTTACTGAAAACCCAACAGTTTCTGGGAGAGAATAAGGCCTAAATATCTGAGGACGGCGGGAACGAGACCAAGAATTATTGTTTTTATCTGACTGGAGCTGCGAGGCTTTAGAGTTGGAACATTTTTTTCCCTCCCTGGTTGAAGAAAACGTCCCTGTTGTCGCTAATTAGACCTCTGCTTGTTGTAAGTATGCAGTGCACATTGTTGTGTGAGGAATATGTCGGCTCCCTTTTACGCTTTTTGTGTTTCTTGAGACCATGAGATTACGGTTCGTAGTTAAAACCTTATGCTAGCTATCACAACATTTAAATACACACCCGGCAAACTCTCTGCCTTTCTCTGCGCCTCCCGCTGGAGCTCATGTCTGCCGTTCGCCCCGGCGACGTGTTACCAATGTTTATGGAGCTCTGTTTGCGTCATTTTGAACCAATTTGGGTAAACATTCGCCCTTTGAGTTTGGGTGTTTAAACTTGGGTCAGAGAAAAAAAGACTGCACCTCGTTTTTAAACGGAACGCGACAGAATGTAAATAAGCATATAGTGCGAATTTTGTTGTGTCTGTGATCCGCAATGTTTCCTGGGTAAACACAGAATTCAGTGGAACGATACTGACGATAGTGGCACACAGACGAGCAGGGTGACGCCCCGTCACACTGAGTAAAAACTGTAGCACTGCGGAAGTTAGATTCCATTACAACGCATCAGGAAAGGCTGATCTGACATCACGTTTACTCTACAGGCGCTTTGGACCGTTTGTTTAGTAAGTTGGATGAAGGGAGAATGACGTGTCGATCGTATGTGGATCGAAATCTTAATCGGAATTCCCAGTATTCACCGTGCAAAGTGACATCAAAGTGTGTTATTGTGAAACTAAACTGAAAACGAAGAGGAATTGTGTTAGTTGGTGTGTGTGTTTGTTTACCTTTCTATTTCCACGCCACTGCCTATGACAACAACATGTAACACCAGGACTTCAACTTGTTACTGCTCTCATCTGATTAATCAATACAGCTTCTTTAATAATTGATATCAAATAGAGAAGGGGAATCTTCACATTTGAGAAGCTGGAACCAGAAAAATTTAATATTCGCCTGATAAACGATTGAAATCAGTCAAAACAGTTTTTGCGATAAAGTAATTGTTTCACCATTTATGGTTTTTCCTAAAGACCAGAATATATTAGTCTAGATGTCATTATAGAGGTCTCAGTTCTAGTCTATAGAGGTGTCGGTTGCATGAAATTGACATCAGTGGCAGCAGGGTTTAGTCTGTCTTAAGGCAAGAATTTGGGCAGCTGGAAAAACAGCTGGAGCTAGTCCGTCCATCATCTAGGTGCTACCCAGCAGAGTGTCTTGTGGATCCCCAAATTACACTCCATGCTGATGCTCTCATTGGTGAAGCTTTCAGTTGTGATCCAGCAGTGTGTGTGTGTGAGGTTGAAAGAGGGCCCTGGTAACGCTCACGGGCATATTGGCTTGCACCATTTAAGGACAGCTTCTCAGATACTAAGTGCTCTCATAGTCCTGACTTGACACAGCCTTTGTTCACTGCCCTACGTCTTGTTCTGTTCCATGTTGCATTGTTGAATGAGTGATGATAAAGGCAGAGGTTGGAGTGTGTCATTTTTCATTGGAGAGCTGACTGAATGGTTGGAAGGGCCTTCTGCCAGTTCACTGGCTGCGTTGTTTATTCAACTGGCATGTATTTGTACTGAATGCTTTTATATGTGCGCATACACTCACACAAACACACTCAAACAAGGAAACATTCACACATTTCTCGGCTTGCGAAAAGGCAGCTAATGATTTTGGAGGTGTTTAGTGTCTGAGGAGCCTTGTGGTTTCTCTAACTGGCAGCCCTTTGTGTGGAGGTCAGCTGTCCTTTTCATCTCTGCTGCTGCCTCCACCATCTCCCCTGCCCAACAAGCTGAGAGAATGACCCAGTAGGGAAAAGGTCACCCAGACTCCAGAGCCTTGAGGAGTGGCTGGTGTAAGCATGTACAAACTAGCTGTCTAAATGTTTACAATGAGCTCCTCCAAATATTCCCCTGAACATAATTTTCCCAGTGTTGCGCAACACAGTGTTGACATTTTCTCTGCCTGTCTGTCACATATACCATTGTTCACGGTGAATAAAGGGTTATCTCTTAAAGCTGTATCGTCAGATGTGCATTGATTTCTGGATTTAATGATTCTGAATAGTTTCTGCCCTCGTGTACTTGTGTTTCATTGGCTTTAAAGAGCACAACAGTGCTGGTCATGGTTATGTTTGGGTGTCGTTCAGGAGGATGATGTCATTGGAAAGCAGTGGGGGGAGGTGGAGGGCTGTCGAGGCTCCAGGATGGGTCTTGGACTCTGAGTATTGGACTGTGATACCTCCCTGGAGAGGGTCTCCTTACCATCATCGCTCCATTAAAAATCTATTATCTCTGTAGTGGGCTTGTGGCTCTGCAAGTATGGATTCTTTAACCAATTAAGCATTTTAATGGAGAGCAGAATGCACATGGAGAAAGATGTTGATTCTTGTGCCTCACGTCTTCTACTGTGTGTGTGTTCCTTGAAGTACTGGGATATTGTTTTGGTGATTAATATTCAAATGAACTCATAGATCTTTAAGAATGAAGAAATGTACTGGAGCCATTTCATGGATACTGGGCATACTGGGTTTGACACGAGGAGGCGGGGCAGTTTAAGTAATTTATTTATTTTTATTCATTTATTTCAGGTTGACCACCTCCTCTTGTGCTTTGCTGTGCCCTTGGCATATAAGAGTAGCTCCCTCCCTCCCTCACCCAGAGCCACTCTTCTCCCTTCACCTCTCGCTGCTCCGTGCTCGCACCCTCAGTAAGCTGTCATGTAAGATTATCCTCCGGGTCCAGGCTGAGCTCTAGGGTTTCAAAATGAACTGTTAATTTCCCAGGCTGGAGGTGGCGAGCTATAAATACCCCACCCCAAACACAGAAATATTGCTCCTTGATCAAAAAGGGAGCAGCCATGCAGACATGAGTGGGCAGTAGGTCCGGGATTTGGAGACGACTAGGTCTACTCGTGTGTTAGTAGGTGTCCAAATGGGGACAACTGTTGCGCAATAACGATCTGTGGAGGTTGTACTGACAATAATTGTAATGTAATTGTAAATAATAACGTACAATATGAAAATTTAAGACCACAGAAGGAGGCAGAGGGGTTAATGTGCTGTAGGGAGTAAACAGAAATGTAGATAATGAGTTCTTGGTGTGTAGAAGGATGAGTGTGCCATGAAGATTCATGATCCCGTGTGGCTGCGTCCTCGTCCTCATCGCTCCTTCCCTCTCTCTCTCTCTCTCTCTCTCTCTCTGTACAAAGACCGGTACAGTTTAAGCCCCTCAGTGACAAGAAGTGGCTCACAGAACGCAGAACAGCAACTCTATCAATGATTCATTTAGCTATTCATCTCCATATGTACGTGTGGATTATTAATCATCTGCTGCCATGGCCTAGATGGGAGAGGAGAAGACACAGCTGTCTGTTTCCTTAGGTGTGTGCAATTTGCATATTCAACGATACATTTTAATGATTTGGCAAATGCAAGCTTAGAATTTGAATTGGAGGCACCTCAAAGGCCAACCGGGTCAAATCCAGGGCCATGTGTGGGTTTGTGTCGGTGTCAAGGAGTTAAACTAAAGGATTAAGGCTTCAATTTAAAGTTTGAATCCCGGGATTGATATTGTTGAAGGCTGCGTATAGTGGCGAGTTTTGTTACCCCTCTTACAGGAAGTACGACACCTCATTAAGCCGGGAACGAACGAGTGTGGAGAGGTGAAGGTCGAGGTGATGAGGAGTCAGGATTATGAAGTGTTCTGGTCCAGGTGGGGTCGGTCACACCAGAGCAGAATGGGTTGAGTGTTCATATCCCTCAAGCCTAAAACTGCTGATGAGTCCATTTGGTTAATAGCAAACGTCGCCTTCGTCCCCGCCGACCGTCATCAATCTCCCGTCAGTGCCGAGACGTGGCCCGTCTGTCACAGCTGAATGGATTGAGACGGTGCAGCAGAATGAGGCTGGATCAGTTATGGCACTGAAACAAAGCCACACGCTTCAATAAGCTGTTGGTTTTTAAAGACCTTTTATCCTGTAGACATCACAAACACCCCCAGCTTCTTAAAGGTGAGGATTCATTTAGTAGTTGTTGTTCAGGCAACGTCGTCACGACACACAACAACGTCATCAAAACATTAAACCATAGGTTCCAGCCCTAAATCCAACAAAACCCACTTTCTCTCTCCAATTATCACACCATCCGCTTTTTTCCACGCTGCCTCCAGACCGAACTGAAGCAGACGCCGGTGAGCCCTGTGGTGAATCCTTGGCCCTCGTGTGAGCTCATAGCTTACAAGGTCTCCTCCTGTGCCAGTGTGTGTGTGTGTGTGCCCGCCAGTGTGTGTCTGTGTGTCTGCCCAGTGCAAGTCTCTCCTCTGCACACAGCTGCTGTTTTATTTGGTACAGGAGGCGGTGTGAGGAGTAAGGAACGGCTCCTCGGCTCCTCCACGGCCTCTGTGCTCCTGCCAGGGCCGAGCTGCTCCCTGTACCAGGTTGATTTATTTACACGGAGGGAAAAAGGAAGCTAAATGTTTGGCCGCTAGATTGAGGGTTCGGGGTAATTCCCTTCCTGTTGTGCTTGAGAATTATAGCAGAGGGGGGTGGGGGGCCTCAGGAAGGTGGGGAGCACTGTTGATATTGGTGATGGAGCGCCGAGCTACCTGTTCCATTAAAGCAGCTAGTGGCTCACTGGTGTGTGTGTGTGTCTGTGTGAATGAATAAAACCAACAAAGCGTCTTTAGTCAGCAAGTCTACTTTTCTGACAATCATTAACAGCGGTGAGCCAATCTTAGACCGAGCTAATGTTAACCCTCTCCCACATCGACACAGTCACTCAGTCCGACTCTCACGCTCAACCAAAAACACAAACGGAGGAGAAAGTTGCTCCTGCTGATGCACTCACACTCACACACCCTCACATACGGGTACAGTTCCGTTGAGTTGCCGGTTGCTTTTGTTTCCACGTTAAAGCAATGGGTTTCTCTGGATGCTCTGTGTTTTGCCTTCTGGTTGAACTTTCCAGAGGCCGCCGTGGTGACGTCACCTATCAGTGAAAGAGCCACTGCAGCTCTCTCTGTGTGTGTGTGTGTGTGTCTGTGTGTGTCTGTGTGTGTGTGTGTGTGTGTGTGTGTCTGCATGTGTGTTTCCCTTTGAGAGAGAAAGCACAAGAGACAGGGCGTGCGTGTTGTGTTCAGCCCAGACGAGCGAGTCGATGTTTAGAGCCGTTCGACGCGAGAGTCTGCGTTTTAGTGGCCCGGAGAAGGCGAAAGAGCAAACGCGACCTCTGGTACACGAGGAATAGTGACAGATTGATTACACGCTGCAGAAGGTGAATCGCGTTACTGATTTCCTCCTGAAGCAGGTCGAGACGTTTAACCCCGCATGACCTTGCTCCATGTGAACAAAGATGCCTGAACGACGCGGCACGAGCAGCCTCTTTTTCTGTGTGTGTGTGGGGGGGGATGTCAGGGTGGGGCTGATGTAGACAGGGCCCCAGGGGATGAACATCATACAAGTCTGTTGTTGTGACTGCATATCGGCTACACGGTTCTGGTTTGTGTCCAAAGTAGCGACGGCATGCGGTACCGATCACCGACGTTCAGATGTCAACGCAGCGACTCGCCTACATGCAACCAGAGAAAGTGTAGTTTCCCCTCTGCCGTCACACAAACGCCTCCATTCTCCTCTCCGCTGTGACGTCAGACTAAAGCAGTGACGGCTCCTCCAGCTGCCCCAGCAGGATTTCCTCCTCCCGTCTTTTACAGATTGCGTTCAGGCGAATCGCTTCCATCTGATTTGATCTTACAGAAATCAGCCCAGTACGTATTCTGACTCATTACGCACATAGCCGTCTGCCAGATGTCTGTTATCAGGTCATGTTTGCGGTGTGGATTTTGGTAATTGGTAATAAGCTGAGTCACGCGTTTCATTCCCGATCATCTGTTCTGTGGCGACACCCATATGACCACATTCCCTCATTCCTGACTCACCTAGCCTGGAATTTTACTGCCCAGCAGTGTGGGAGTGGTGATGTCAGGGCTTGCTTGTGTGTGTGTGTGTGTGTGTGTGTGTGTGCGTGTGTGTGTGTGTGTGTGTGCGTGTGCGTGTGCGTGTGCGTGTGCGTGTGTGTGTGTGTGTGTGTGCGTGTGCGTGTGCGTGTGCGTGCGTGCGTGTGTGTGTGTGTGTGTGTGTGTGTGTGTGTGTGTGTGTGTGTGTGTGTGTGTGTGTGTGCGTGTGTGCGCCTTTGTATTGGCTCGGGTATGCGCGCTCCCAGCTGACTCGATAGTCGCATGCATCCATCTATTTAGCTGCCAGTTGTTGCAGTATGCCGTTGTGTTTTAGGCGTCACTTTGTTTCTCAAGCTGAGTGGTACAAAATATCCCTGACTGATTAAACGTTAAATCTCTGTTTACCTTTGCGTGTTCCGCCCTGTTGGAAATGTTCTTGGAATTTGTTAGCTGTCAGTAATCCAGAATTGTTTGACATTTCCTGTTGTTTTCAGATGGCTATCAGGCTCCTGATATCAAGTAAAGCCAGTGCTAACCTACATTGCGTAAGATCCTGACATCACCAAACATGTTTCTCTCCAAACATGACTTGATTCATGTGCAGAGTGGTCCGCCCTTATTGACCAGACCTGTTTAGTGGGCTCACTGGCTCCACAGGGGCATGTAGAGGCACACCTGGAATCATAAAACCCTCTGCCTGCTCTGCTCTGCTCTGCTCTGCTCTGCTCTGTTGCTGGGCACTGATGCCTCTGAAAAAGCTAATGGCTCTCAAGAATCCTTGTAGGAAAGGAACAATCGGTGACATCGCCTTCAAGATGATTTTAAATGTCGATTCTTTTAAAGAACGCATTTTCTGCACTCGACTAAGTGCGGCGTGTCCTCGGCGTGGCTCTGCGTGTCACGTAGCTGCTCTCTGACGCGCTCTCCAGCTCGTCCCCTCTAAGCTCCTCAGGTAGGCATCACTAATGTGCAGCTGAGTGATGCGGATCAGTCTGCCAGTGTCGCGCCCCTCCTCTCCCTCCCTCCCCCTCTCACACATACTCTCTCGCCGCTCGCGTTAGAGCGGGAGAGGATTGGAACATTGAGTACCTTCAGCACATTTTTCGCATTCCCCTCTGAGGGTCTCAACCTCAACCCCCACTACACGCACACACACGCACGCACCGCTAATGTGTCTCACTACTGGGGATTCATGCAAATATATGTGTTGTCTGCAACATTGGTCACAGCCCTATGTGCTTTGAATGTTCTTTTCAAACTTAACTGTGTGTGTGTGTGTGTGTGTTTTTTTGGTTAACGCACTAACCTGCACCTCTCTCTCTCTCTCCTCCCTCCCCGCCCTCTCTCTCTCTTCCAGGTGTGGCGTTGTGCGTGTGGTAAGCAGCCGCGGCAAAGATGACGGAGTATAAGCTGGTGGTGGTCGGAGCTGGAGGCGTGGGCAAGAGCGCTCTCACCATACAGCTCATCCAGAACCACTTTGTGGACGAGTACGACCCAACCATCGAGGTACCGCATCCATCTGTTAAAAGGCTCCCCGGTCGGGAGTGTGGTTGTTCATGGCGACGGCCGTATAGGTTTAGTCTTAATGCATCCGCCCATGCATACACACCAGCCATGAAGAAGTACCATCACACACACTCATTAATAAACAAACTCCTGTGGGCCCTGCTGAGACAAACGTTCGCTCCCAACCATCTTATTTAATGTACAATCGAAAAACAAGGTCCTGGCCGTCATTTGGAAGAAATTACTTATTTTGTTTATTTGTAATTATTGATTTTTACTGATGGGAAAAAGGACTTTGGAAAAAGGGGGAACAAACCAGAGAGAATGTCTGCTTTTCCCCTCTCTCTCTCTCTCTCTATCTCTCTCTCTCTCTCTCTCTCTCTCTCTCTCTCTCTCTCTCTCGCTCTCTCTCTGGCTCTCTGTCTCCGCTCATTCTCTCTTTCTCACCACGCCTGCCTTGGGCCGGACAATGTCCTTTTTGTATATTTGCATTCCTGGCCCCTATGCTCTCACAAACAAAGGGACAGCACTTCATGTTTTTGTGACTGCGTGATGGAAGGCTAAGCATTCGCTCCAGCGATTCCAGCTCCTCTGATATCTGGCCGTTCATCTGGCCCCTGCAACTGTACAGTGAATTAATGGCGGCCGTGGGACGTTCCGGGCTCAAGCCACAGAGTGTCTGTCTGTGTCCATAAATTCATCATCAAATTCACAAAGCTCTCATTTGCACCGTGTTTTCGCAGGACTCGTACAGGAAACAGGTAGTCATCGACGGAGAGACCTGTCTGCTGGACATCCTGGACACTGCAGGTCAGGAGGAGTACAGCGCCATGAGGGACCAGTACATGAGGACGGGGGAGGGGTTCCTCTGCGTCTTCGCCATCAATAACACAAAGTCTTTTGAGGACATTCATCAGTACAGGTGTGTGTCACAGCAACAGGAAAAAGCAGAGCACTGAGCATTTAGGCGTCTACCGCTTGTGGGATTTTGGTGTGTGTGTGTGTGTGTGTGTGTGTGTGTGTGGAGATGTGTGTTTCCTGGCAAGGTCACCGAGCTGGTCAGGTGTGTGTGTGTGTGTGTGTGTGTGTGTGTGCCAGCTCTCTGCAGTAGCGAGGTGATGTCATGCTGTAGCGTTTAACACGGCTAAAGAAAGCTTAGCCCCCAACTGGAGGATTACAGCACGATGCCAATGAAATCGATCCTAACTCAATTAGAGGAGAGGGGAGAGGGAGCACTCCCAAGGGCAGGGAAGGAGAGGGAGAGAGTGAGAGAGTGAGAGAGTGAGAGAGGGGGAGGGGGGAGAGTTTCAGGTGGAGATGGCGGCGTTCTCTCTCTCTCTCTCTCTCCCTCTCTCTCTCTTTGGCTCATTTTGTGTTTCTCAGGGCATTAGACCCAATTGCCAGTCTTGCGTGCCGCCCGTAAAGAGAGCAGATATTGACTACCACTCTTCCTCTTTCTTGCAGTGTTTTTGAGTTTATCGCAAGTGGATTGTTTTGGATTGCTGCCACTGCAACCCGGGCCTTGATTGTGGCTCATTAAACAGAAGTGCTGAAGTCACTGTAAAGCCATTGTGCAACTCCCTGAAAGCGCGCATAGATCCTGTGCTGGGTGCTGGAATGGGTGGTGGGGGTCCATTTAGAGTCAAATGATTCTCTTTGACGGGCTAACAGATGCAGAAGCTTTTTGATTTTGTTGCTTAAATGCTTCTCATATTGCAATTCCAATTTTAATACAATTTATGGTGCAGCCTATTTAGCTTGTAATGGTGTAGCCGCTGTATGTAGCATGTTTTGTGGTGACTGCGGCCTCCAGTGTGCGGCCGCGTGTCGCCGGGCAGGGCCGAGTGAAGCCGACGTGCTGCTGCTGCTGCTGTAATGTGGCTGAGGGAGATGAAGAGAGGCAGCAGCCACAGGGCTGAACTGATGGATTGATCTGACCCTCTCCTCTCTGTCAGTTCCCCTCTGGCCGTCTGGCATTTGGCGCTGGCTGCTGTAGTGATGATGTAATGCTGTTTGCTGACTGCCTGCTGTCCACCCCAACCCCCCTCGCCCCCACCCCTCCCCTCCTCTCCACCTCCTCCTTCGGCAGTGCAGCACAGCCCAGCGCCGGCAGGTCTCTGCTCTTCCTCAGGGTCCTAAAGCACCCCGGGTGGCTTGGTCTCCAGCGGTGGAGCTGATGTTTATTAAGCAGGGAGGATCCCAGACAGTTGTCACTATGAATGAGACTTTATGCCTAGACGTGTGAAGGGACTAGTCTTAATGTGGAAACTAAACGGCGAGCACTAATTCACCGAGACTGAGACCTCAATGTTTTTCTGTTTCGCTATTCAGGGAACAGATCAAACGTGTGAAAGACTCCGATGACGTTCCCATGGTGCTCGTGGGGAACAAATGTGACCTGCCAGCCCGCACCGTCGACACCAGGCAAGCCCAGGAACTGGCCCGCTCCTACGGCATCCCTTACATCGAGACATCTGCCAAAACACGACAGGTAGTAACACACCTCACACAGCCAACACCCCTACATGTAGTCCAAGGCTCCTTTTCCCTCTCTCATTCTGTTTTCGGGTGTTTGGAATATCTGTTGATCCCCGACAAATAGCAGTGTGCTCTCACAAAGGCTGAAAACTGTATCTATAACTTTGTGCTTGTGTGAACGGCCTGCAGTGTGGTGTGATTTGTGTTTGTGGGAACATTTTATTATGCTGCAGGCAATGAGTCATAGCCAGGTTACCTTGGCTAGAGAATAGAGCTGTCTGAACGGCCCCATAAGGAGAGGCCAGCGCGCCGCTCAGCTCCCGCCGTGACTCGCTGTCACACGTTACGCAGTTACATACAGACTCGCACTCAGTGGAGCAGTGGTGCTGCTGCTGCTGTCAGTGTCAGCCGTTCAAATACAGACCTATCAAATACTTGAGGTACAACTTCTCTCGGTCATTGTGATTTCTTCATTTGCAGTGTCTGAAATGATCACTGTTGCCATGGTAATGGTGCCCGGCTTCTGAATGGCGAGTCAGCGAGGGCTTGCTGTCAGTAATGAGTGGTGTCCAGTCAAGTGTTCTTAGTACTAACCTCTGTAACCGCACAGATTCTTCTTTATAACCTTTGTGTGTGTGTCTTCATGTATGTGTGTGTGTAGGGAGTGGAGGATGCCTTCTACACACTGGTTCGGGAGATCAGACAGCATAAGCTGAGGAAGCTGAACCCCCCTGATGAGAGTGGTCAGGACTGTATGAGCTGTCGCTGTGTGGTATCGTGATGCAGGTCAGATGTTTCCCATCTAAACACAGTTGTAATATGTACATTGGTTACTTCTATTCTCGAAACCTCATATTTCACAATTAAATATCGCTCATGTGTCATTTCTTTCCCAGAGCAATAAAACGGCCCTTAACATTTTCCTCTCCTGCCTTTCTTCTGTTCTCCAGCTCACTGTTGCAAGTTGCAGAGGCGCCACAGCACATAGCAGCCGCATGGACTTGAAGATAGGAGGAGGAAACTCAATGATGAATGATAAAAAACACTTTTCAGAAAGAGAGTGATCGAAAAACCTCTCAAGGAAACCACCGGAACTGACTGAACCCATAGACATCTATGGGAAGGAGGAGAATTGAGACTGTTGTCTAAGCTGAACCAGCCTAGTTGAGTCCCTGTTTTGGTCCATGCCTGCCTGTGAGCAACACCACTAATGACTCTTGTCAACTCCAGTGAAGTCTCACTGGGCAGCTCCACAAGTTCCTGCTAACTTATTGTTTTCAGTCTCAACACTGGTTTTGAAAGGGGGCACCACTGACGCCCTCCCACCTTGAAAGCCTGATTCCACTCCCCCCCCCCTGCCTGCCTGCCTGCCCACTGGAAGGACTGAGGGACTGAAATGGAACGGACATTTATAGATACCAACACCCTTACTTAAACACACACACCATCTCGCTCTACCTGCCTTTGGTTTGCTGATCTGGCTGTGTAGTCCCCTCACTTAACTGGATACAGCCTGACATGAGATGCCACATGGGAATTACTATCATTTGTTGTTGTTTAACGGTTAGTCTAGCTGTACAAGACATTGCATTTTGTTTTCATGGATCTTTTTTGTGATGATGGGAATCTTAAAGTGAGCACTGGGAGTGAGCAGGAGTGTTTGTTTGACACTTAGTTTGACATTTTTCTTGACCTGTCCAACGTAGTTGGAATTCCTTGGGAGATGGACGGATGTTTCATGGTGAGAAGAAAGATAGATGTACTTTTCCAGAATGCAGCTGCCTTCTCTCATTACAGCCCCAGATGTTTGTAAGGGTTGTCTTTGTTGAATAATAATAATAGTAATAGCTAGTGTAGATTCTGGTGCAATAGGATTGTTTACTGTCCAATTTATGCAAGATTATTGGAAATAAACCATATCCCATGACTACTTATTTTCTTGCTACCTTGGGTTAGGAAGGTGAGGTACAGTG
The DNA here is from genome assembly GCF_046128005.1 of Genypterus blacodes. Lineage (NCBI taxonomy): Eukaryota > Metazoa > Chordata > Actinopteri > Ophidiiformes > Ophidiidae > Genypterus > Genypterus blacodes. The sequence goes on from NW_027466829.1 coordinate 346,366, forward strand.
CATTCTGTCAGCAGCAGCTGCTGAGACCAAGTGGTTGCCTGTAGAACATCACACCTGTACAGTTATGCAGTGGCTATGATGGTGATGGATAAGATAACAAAACCAACCAGTTGATTTTTTTCTTGAATTTCATGTTTAGTGTGTATGTATGTTGTACATCTGTTATTAACTATATGGGAAGTAATTGCGGCTGTGTTTAGATTGCAAGTATCATTCCTCTTTGATAAGGCTCAGGAATCAGGGTCCAGGAAGGTCTCATCATATCATAGTCCCACACACCAGGAGGGGAGAGGGAGTCACCACAGGTCCTGCCTCAGTCAGTTTCTCAGACAGTAACTTCAGTTTTACCACAAACACACAAACTATCCTCAAACTACTCTTTTTCTTTTCTTCTTCACAGTTGCCACCTCAGCTCTCTTAAAGGAACAATAACATGTCAGGTGCTAATCTTGTCAGAAACAATATTCTATATTTGCAACCATTAAGTTCTGGTGATAGGTGATTGATGTCGGGTTTGGGAGTTGTGATGCTTTGTTTATTACTGACTAGCTTGTGCTGTCCATAATGTAACTGCATTCATTTAATGCCTAAAAGAAAAGACTGCTCTTTGTGGAGCTTGCCTTATCTGTTAGCGAGTTTGTACCTCATGTATGCAGTGAAGTCTACCTGAGACAAACACTTTCTGTTCTATAATCGTTTTTCATGTTTGTCTGCACACTAAAGAAGTCGAGATGCATGTCGAGTTAAACATGCACTGTACAGAATTTGATGTTTCAATTTACCCAGAAAGGACGAACCAAGTCCTCCAAAACAATGAGAAAAAAAGTTTTTTTTGTTTTAATTAATGGCATGTGTGTCTAAATGTCTTTAACAGGGCTGAAATATAATTCTTAAAGTCCAGTGGTTCTCAAACTTTTTGTACCAACATCTAATTCTGAGAAAGAAAATAATTCAACTTAATCTTAATTGAAACATTTTATTTGCTAATTGTTTGCTGTAATAAACTTCATTTTCATACATTTCAATTGTTTTTATTCTCTTGCTGAAATTTCCAGAATTCCCTGGTGTATCACCAGGCGGTTCTTCAAATTCAACCTTTTGGTACATGTGCCACAGTTTGAAAACCACTGCTTTAGAAGAAAAAAAAGCCTGCTATAAGCCGATGTGTCTTGCGCTCATAGTTGATTCAGATGGTCTAGTTGTGAAAATGAAAATCCATTAAAAGAATATAAAGGTCAGCCCCTTAAAATGTTTTTCTCAATTCGCTCCTGTTTCCTTGTTTTCACTCCTCCAGACTTCGCACGTTGGGTTTACGGTGACACAATCACGCATGACGGCGGACGCAGATTCTGACGCCGCATGCAGGTTTTGTCAACATGCTTAACATAAAAACCTCAATGAGACATTTCAGACCTCTTGTGTGAAAGGTTATCATAAGATACCTGAATGACGTGAGATTATATTTTGACATCTCTTTAAAAGGGAAGTGACAATTTCTTTACTCCTGACCCATTTGATTTTGTACAGATAAAAGACTTTTCCCTCACATAACATGGCTTAAAAAAACCTGATTAATGTAGTAATTGTGTGGATGATGGTGTACAAATTGTTTTTTTCATTCAGTTAACTGTTGGTTTCTCGGCTTGGAGGACAAATATGAACTGTGAATGTGTTTGTCATTCGATGTTGTCTGATATCTTTTCCAACTGTTTGCTCCGAAAGAAGCCTTGTGTTTTATTCAAACACACTATTGAAATAATGTCCACACACATTTAACATTAATTTCTCATCCACTGTACTAAACATTCACATGAGAAAAAGGATCTGGACTTTGTAACTCAATTATAGCTCTGATAGTTTGCTCATTCTCGCCCCCGTCTACACAATACATCTATTACGGAACCATTAATCTATGCATTCAATCCCCATTGCATTAGAGTATGACCGTCATGTTGCAACAGGGATACTAAGCCAGCAAACAGCAATTATACATGTCTGAAATGCTGGCAGGCATGACAAAGACGATATGGACCATTGGGATTTTTGCACAAGGATACAGTGGATCAAGGGCTTGTTTCTCCCTTGCAAACTGTGGAATGGGGTGTGAAAGGAATTTGTGAAAATGTCAACTGTTTAGCTATTTAAGATGTATTTACTCTTTGACATGTGACAAATGTATTGCAGGACAGGAATAAAGTTGTCAAGATGAAAGCATGACGCCTCACTGTGTTCACAATTTAGTCCTTAAGATTGAGATTTGCTGCCATCTACAGGCCGTCTTGTGTAACATGCCGGACACTGACACGTGAGCAACCCATGCAGATTATTTATATTCAGCTCACATCTCATGTAGGACACCTCAGGTAAAACACGTCCACTAACTGTGCCGGAAGAGGGACTGAGCTGAGTCACTGGCTTAAGCAAATCATGAAGGTTTAAAGGTCGATCGTAAACCCAAACGTTAATAACACGCAGAGATTTACTGGCAACAGAGCCAGATCATGAGAATTATTAGATTTTGCAGGTGAACCATGTAAATATAATTCACTTTCATAACCTGAGTGAAGCGAGTGACTCTACAATGCTCTTCACTAAAAGCCTAAATTACTAATGCTCATAAATACAATTCTTGATCATTTGTATAGTTAATTGCTTTGAACAGCTGTAGATAACAATATTGGTCAAAGGTGCTTCCCGTCACTAAAAGGGAAGAGGGAAGTTGCTTGTGTGTGAAGGAAATACTGTGTGTATATCAAAGAAAACTGGGTCAAATCACTGCTAATGTGCATTAAAAGAATATTACTAAATTGTGACAAGCTGAAATTGAATAACAGATGCTGGGAATGTTAGGGATATATTTTTATTTCATAAGCAATGATTATAGATTATTCAATATTTCCTAGATGGGGGGTTAGATTGTGTTTTTGCTGATATTCAACTTCATCAATTTCCCATGTACCAACACAAATGTACCAACACAAAAAAAACAACATGCAAAAACACATTTGTTATCATGTTTGTTCAAGCTGTGCAACCTGGTCACTGTTTTTTTTGGGCAGCAGGTATTGCTGTGACGCATGAGGGCCATAAAAGATGTGTACTTATAAACCCGGGAGAGGAGGAAGTGATGAGAAATACTGATCAAGGAGCAAACGCGTCTTTCACCCACTGGAGGTAAACAACAGCCATGCCTTACTCTGAGGAAACCATTAGGAAAATGTTGCCTAAGGTAAGGATATGTATCATACATTTAAAGCACATTTGTATTCATTGATGATGTCATATATATTGTATTAATATTGATTGTTCCGTTTCCCTATGAAGACGTATCTTCGGAAACACGTGGCTGAAGAAATATATATCGCTCTGACTCACTTTAAACACCTTGAGCCCCTGATGGATAAATATGGTAAGGAACAAAACAAACCAGCTCTTATTGATCCATCAAGATTTCATCAACCGTCGGTGTATTCGGTGGAATATGGAAATCAATGATTGCCTTTGTATTTCAGTTTTCAATGATGGCACCACAAAGGACTTGATGAGTCTATCAGGCACCATTTCGACAACCTATATGGGTAACTGTGCCTCTCTTCTCCTCCTGCATGGCCCTTATTACAGATAGATCAGACAGGCACATAAACAATATGGTAGAAGAGTCTAAATTTAGATATGCTGCATACTTTAAACCCGAGCCAAGTAATGTACATATGAATGCATGTGTTTATGAAAAATATGTTTATCGATCCATAATCTTAAACAGTTCATACTGACTGAAAGCAACTGCTGATGAATTCGTCAACTAAATCACAGGATAAAGCTTATCTGAACACAGATTTCCATCATGTCTAACTTACATAATTAAAAGAAAGTAAATAAACCAAGTATCTTTCTATTAAATTGTACATTTTCCTGTTTTTATCCAAGACAAGTCGTACAACATCCCGGTGTGTCTGTGGCTTGAGGAAAGCTACCCACAAACCGCTCCCATCTGTTACGTCAGACCCACGCGAGACATGATGGTCGTCAGAGGCAAACACGTCACCTATAATGGCGAAGTCTTGCTGCCTTACGTGCAGGAGTGGAAGCATGTGAGGAAGTTACAACTTTATCTTGTATTTCTTTAGAAGTGGGTGTATGAAGTATTTCCATCATACATGACTCATCTAAATCTATTTGTTCCTCCTCCTGTCAGGGCGAGTGTGACCTTGTGAGCCTGCTGCAGGTGATGGTTGCTGAGTTTGGAGAATCCCCCCCAGTGTGCATGCAACCAAACCCAGAGCCCGAACAAGCCTCATGTAAGTAACACAAGCAAACATCCAACACCCAAGATAAGTCGTGCTGATGAGGTGGATCTATGATTCCTATCTAGGCCACATGTGCTTCAATCTGAGACTGGGTGCAGCACTCAGACCTTTATGGCAGAAGATATAGAAGGTTTATCTTTCCGCTCTGATCCTGTTTATGGCTCTGCTGTGAGCTGAACTGACCCTTGATGGATGAATTGCTTATTTTTTTAGGTTGGCTGCAGTTCCACAGACAGCCAGAGGTGAATTCAGCAGCAGATGGGAATGTGTGCCTGCTGTTGCCCAGAGATGATGGTCCTCATTTCTACCAAAACAATGAAACTAACTGTTAGCTGTTTGTTTGGATTTGACATTTTGTATAAAGTATTTTTGTTGTTGTTGTTGCATGTGAAGTGTTTTTTCTCTCTCTCTCTCTCTCTCCTCTCTCTCTCTCTCTCTCTCTCTCTCTCTCTCTCCCTGTATAATTATGGGTCATAACAGATAACGTACAACAAATATCTGAATATGCACTTTCTTTTCCAACTTCATTTGACTCTTGCATTGTAAATCATTTATGAAGTTTGACTGTAAAGTGTTTGAATGAATTGCTGCATTTATGTTTAGAGTTTTGAAATGTTTCTCATATAAAGGTTATAAAACTCACACTGCTTGTGACAGAGTGGAATTACTTTACAAGCAGCTCATAAAACCATAGAACTGGACTTAACCAAGATACACACTGACCTTTGAATAGAATAGAATAGAATAGAATCTATAAAAGCAGAATTTTTATTCATCCAAAATATTTTTGACTTATTTTGAGCAAAGCTTCAGGACATCCAGAGGATCAAACAGCATATGATCTCATCTATAAAAACAATAGGCAAAAGTTGACGAAAAAAGAAAGAATAAAAGCATCTTGAACCATTTTAAATGTAGAATTATCAAAACATTCCTTTTAAGATGCTCAAATAATTTTAATGTGTTTAATTAATTTAATGACAGTAGCAATGTAGATGTTGGGTGAGGAAAGTAAATAATAAAATTGAAACAAAATCTGGTACCAATTAGGTAGAAAACAAATAACGACAAACATAAACAGCTGAACTGACAAATTAACCAACTGATGCGTGATTTTTAAAATTATTTGGAAACAAAAACGTTTCTTTCTTTCTGTCTTTCTCACTTGTTTGTTGTGATTGGTCGTGATTAGTTGCTTGGTGGTTTGCGTCACCTCGATACCGGAAACAGTCAGGTGAAACACCGGAAGTTGCCTCTGTTGACGCTGGTAGCAGAAACATTTCTCTGCTTCGTCCTCTTGTTTATTTTAATCTTGCGTCTATTGTCTATTAATCAAATCAATCTTCGTGTAGAGCGAGAGCTTAGCCCCGTTTCCTTGAAGGGTTTCCCGGTGAAACGGAAGCCGTGGTTGACTTCTGGTTAGGCCCTAACCCGGGCTAACGGCAGCATAGCATCAACTGAAGTCGTGCTAGGCTAGCGTTAACCATAGCTTGCGTGCGTCGACTGCCGCTGAACTGGCTCTGAAAGTCAGCTGTTCGCCCCCGTTTCGTCACGATTAAGCCTCGCGATCGATCTGATCAATATCTGAAATCATGGCAGTTGTCAACGAAGGAGCCCTGAAGAAAATGCTGAAGGTATGTCTGCCAATATGCTAACACCGAGGCAAACATGACACCCCAGCTAGCGGGCTGACGTTTCCTGGAACAGACAACAACACACGAATACGAGATTCATTCATCATTTCACTGTTGTCAATGGATCTACATTAGTTTTTATTATAACCACAATGACATTATAAAACTGTAAACCGTAGTCGTTTGTTTTTATTTTTGTATAACTGCTCGGTTAACACTGTTAAACTGTTAATAATTGATAATATAAATGATAAAGAATTATGAAATTAATAATTACTTTCATGCTTTCCATCAGTAGTAACAATTAACGTAATGCAACATAATAAATAGTCGTGTATATTCAATAGTTAAAACATGTTGAACACCATTGCTGAAATTGAGGAGTTTGTTTATGTGTTTACTCATATGTACATGATATTAAAGTGTCATAATCATGTCAATATGTCTACATATATGAGCATTTCTCTGCTTTGTCTTCTTCTTTGTGCAGCAATATAAATACAGAGACCTGACCGTACGAGAGATAACCAACGTCATCTCCCAGTATAAGGATCTGAAGCCTGTTATGGACGGCTACGGTAACTTTGATCAGCTTTATCTACAGGATTCTGACAGCGTTCTTATACTGTTAACCTCTTAATGCTGGTCTATAGTGCCGGTTGTCATGGTTGCCTTGTGTTACAGTGTTCAACGACGGCTCCACCAGGGACCTGATGAGTCTGACAGGAACAGTCCCAGTGAGCTACAGAGGTAAAGAGTGTAACTACACAGTGACGTGTTCACTGTTGGTCTTAGTCTATTGTCTGTACACACACACACATGACACGCCTGTTATTATTATTCATATTATTAATAGTAGTAGTAGGAGTAGGTTATTTGTTTTAAAGTAATGAATGAAATCATAATATTAGGTCTTTTTATAGATAGTCATATCTAATTTTACCTCTTACATTTAGTCAGAAATTGTACACAAATGCTGTTAATTCATTGTAACCGCTCTTCAACAGTTCCCTTGGAGATTCAGTGAGCTGTGGGTCTGTGTTATCTGATTTTTGAGAGCTTTTTGCTGCCAAAAAAAGGCATAAAATTACAGTATATAGACATATCTTTCTTTTTTTGTTGTATATTTTTATTGAAGAAAGCATTTGACATGACAATTATGGGTCTTTTCGAGATTGTTTTTAATTCAGAAAGAGGGAGAGAAGAGAGAGAGACAGAGAAAAGAAAGATTGGGGTTATTTGACTTTTTTCTTTTATAAACATACAGAAGGGAAGTGAGGCAGAGAGAGAGAAAGGAAGGAGTCTGACTTATCTGATCTAATGTGTACGCTGTGTCCTTGTAGGCAATGTCTACAACATCCCCGTGTGCCTGTGGTTGCTGGACACGTACCCCTACAACCCTCCCATATGTTTTGTCAAACCCACCAGCGCCATGATGATTAAAACCGGAAAACACATCGACGCCAACGGCAAGATCTACCTGCCGTATCTACACGAGTGGAAGCACGTGAGTGTGACGATACTCGGCTTGTTTAACCTCCATGTTATTGTTAACATGGAGACGATGAAGGTTGAAGAGTTTTTCCTTTTTGTGATGCAAAGCCAGAAATCAAGACAAATTTAACTGCCTTAATACTTGTTGGGAGAGTTTGTTGAACATGTCTCATTGAAGTGTGGCCTTTTTATTCCACCCTTTCTTACAAAAATGCTCCGTCTTTATCACAGTGTGTGTCTTTCTTGTGCAACACACCTACGTAGGTCACTTATGTCCTTAACGTGACTGAGATCTGGGATTGACACGGCCGTACACTCGCACGGGCCTCTCAAATATTATGTCTGCCTGCTGTTTTCCCCGCTTTTTCACACACTCGTCCGCCCCGTGTCACAGCCCCAGTCGGACCTGTACGGGCTGATCCAGGTGATGATCGTGGTGTTCGGAGAGGAGCCTCCAGTTTTCTCTCGCCCCACCACTCAGGCGCCCTACCAGGCCTTCCAAGCTGCCGGCCCCCCGAACCGTGAGTCATGTAGCCGTTAACCTCGTCGTCATGGTTTCAAGCTGTGGCTATTTCTTTTTCTGAACACTCAAAAATGTACAGAACTAAATTTGATCTAAATGGCAACATGGTGAATTTCTGAAATAAACTTAACTTTCCCATTAGTGTGAGATAAAGCATCTTAATATATTTAGTAAATGTATTGTGTATTAGTTGACAATTTGATCTGTGCTGTAAAGTGACGCTTTAAACGATGCAATACTGTCCTTCAGCACCAGGGGGCGCCGACTCACCACTATTGCATTTGATGGCAAAGTGAAACTAAACCTCAGGCAGTGTGTGGGTGGCGCTGTGTATCTGCTTGTGCCTGTGACAGAAAGATAAATGATAACCTGCTATGTGTGTGTTCTCCGATTTCTCTGTCTGTCTGTCTGTGTGTGTGTGTGTGTGTGTCTCAGCTTCGTACATGCCCGGGATGCCCGCCGTCTCGCCCTTCGGCCCCAATCCCACCCCTGGGTAAGAAGTTTACCAGCCGCAGCCTAAATCTCATTACCCTCTGACACACACACACACACACACACACACACACGCGCCAAACAAACCTGTCCTGTTTGTCTAAATGGCTATATTGTTGTCAAACTGTAATACTGGTTTCCTTTCTATCAATGCGTAATGTGTAAGATTGAAACCATGGAAGGAGTAGAATTCTGACAATTCTCCTATTACAGGGGTTACCCAGGATACCAGTACCCGACTGGAAACTCGTACCCAGCTACACCCGGCACTGGACACTATCCCACCCAGACCCCCGTGTCCACAGTGGGTATGTACGGCAACACATGTAGCATAGTGGACAGACATTTACACCTTCTAACTGCTAAAGGTTCTAAAGGTTTGAGCATCACGCCACATTTACAAAATAAATCCCTCACTCATGCACAATTAACATTCCGCCCCAGAACAATTCCTGGCGCTTATGACTTTATTTTGCAACCGGCTGTGTCAATAGCAGGCCCGTGGTCCATTCCATCCTTACAAAACAATACGTTTCCTCTTTTCTCTGGCCTTTAGCTGACCCGGGCATTGGAACACGCAACCTTCTGACTCCAAACTTTTTCACCCTCTGCGCGACTTCAGTGGAACGCTGAACTGGCAGCGAAAGGTCGTTGGTGTAACAAGAGTGGGGACATTAAAGGGCAAAGGGTGAATTGACCTGCGGGGGTGGGGGGGGGGGGAGAAAAGGGAACAGCCCCCATCTTCCCGAGTTCACGGCGCTATATTTAGGACGGGAACAGTAACGCCACACAAAGGCAGACGCTGGGACCGGTGGGGCCATCTGTCTGTCTCCAGATCAGGGGGCAGCAGGTTTGTTTGATCCGACGTCTATACTTAGTAACGCCGACCAGATGAGTTTAACCACACGCTACTCGGATCACAAGACTGAATCAACTCTGACATTCATATCGCTGACTGCAGTCTGCATTTAACTCCGAAAGGCATCCGCGCTTCGTCTCCCTCCACCACGACTCCGTTACGCTGTTATATAACATGTCTGTATGACGATTACAACACGCCGATATAAGATTAAAATCCATTAAAGTATTGCTGCACGCTCCTGTCTCAACATTTGTTTCACCCGGTGCATTAAAAGATGGCGATGCAGCTCAGAGTGCAGACTGCTTGACCACATTCCCACACAGCCTCAGTGACTTAGATGGGAGAGACTGTGGGGCGCGGGGGTTCTAAGGCAGAGCCAACGCTTGCTCCTGTGATTCTAGGCCTGTTGACATTGCCGCAGGTAAATACATAACCCACCTGTTTGAACCACTGTGTAATGGAGGGAGATTTTGCGGAAACCAGCAAGATGCCAGCTGGTGTCACCGCCCAGTCTGGTGTTTGCCCGCTCAGCCGTGTCGCAAACATGCCGGCACTCCCGCTGTTTGCCGGCCGGTGCCAAGAGCTCAACCTTCTTGTTTGCCTTGTTTGTTATCTGGCATTGATGCTGGTTGTGTTTGTGATGTTTTATTCTGCTGGTTGTAGAGTTTATGCTCCTGTCTGCCGTCACCCTTTTGTTGGGAGTTACGAGGTCATGGCACAATAATCTGACAGATATCGCCAGTTATTCTGTCCCGTCCCCACCGGCTCATGTCAACCTGACGTCCTCCCTCGCAGGCCCGAGCAGAGACGGCACCATCGGGGAGGACACCATCCGCGCGTCTCTCATTTCCGCTGTGAGCGACAAGCTGCGCTGGAGGATGAAGGAGGAGATGGACAGAGCTCAGGCCGAGCTGGACGCCCTGAAGCGGACAGAGGAGGACTTGAAGAAGGGACACCAGAAACTGGAGGAGATGGTCTCCAGGCTGGACCAGGAAGTGGTGAGAGATTGTCCTCTTTTTCTGCTGTCTCTTCTTTCCACCCGTCCTCTGTCTTTGTCTTTTTGTTTAATCCTGCATTCATTTGTAATCGTGACGTCGTGTGCCAGACTGAGGTGGACAGGAACATGGATCTGCTAAAAAGAAAGGACGAAGAGCTCAGCGAGGCTTTGGAGAAAATGGAGAACCAGTCGGAAAACAACGACATCGACGACGTCATCGTGCCGACAGCGCCCCTCTACAAACAGATCCTGAACTTGTACGCCGAAGAGAACGCAATCGAAGACACTATATTCTACCTGGGAGAGGCTCTGAGGAGGGGCGTCATAGACCTGGAGGTCTTTCTCAAGGTGATCATCACAATACGCTTACATTACACACAGGGAATTAGGGTTGTTGCTCCACTCTTGTTGACTCTTCCTCTCTTCCTTTTGCAGCACGTACGTCTCCTCTCCAGGAAGCAGTTCCAGCTTCGCGCCCTGATGCAGAAAGCCCGAAAGACGGCCGGCCTCAGCGACCTCTACTGACCCCGTGATCAGCCGGGAACCTCGCATATCTCTGTTCTGCCTCTCTATTGTCTCTCTGTTCTCTCTCCCTCTTTTTCACCTTTCCCCCCCCTCGTACTTCAGCCAGTGCTCCCCTTTTTCAAACCAATGAAACAATGAGCTGGTGTGTCTCGCACAGTGGAACTTGAGGCCGGGCCACGGTTGTAAAACGTTGCCGTTTGAAGACGAGAGACAATAGCTGTCCCTTTACTTCTGGCCTCACCCAGGTACTGTGGTTGACAAGAGAAACCATACTCAACACAAAAACTGCCACACAAAGAAAAAGTCCATAAGCATAAGTGCTAAGTTTCTAGAACGCTCTTCAGGTCTTACAGCCCATCATGATAAAAAGGTTAGGCTCCGATATAAATACCCAGGGCAACCTTTCAGGCTGAGGAGCTGAGCCTCGGGATGGAAAGGAAAAGGTCTCAGTAGCCACGGAATGAGGATCGCATTTCACTTAGCCGGGGCGAGGATGAGCTGGGGCGGGGGAACCGGAGCGCCGCATCAGTGTGCTGGAGCTAAATGTCGGCTCTCCCCTCGCCACACGTCCGCTCCTCCCTCATGTGTTTCACTCCTTCCTGGGTTTGTCTCTGAACACTGGTATGCGCCGGGCTTTTCATTGTAAGACGGCCGCCTTGAACTCTGGGCCGGTGACAAGTTTTGACACTTAATCCTTAAGTAGGAGGATATTCTGCTCTATTTTCCTCAATCTTAACTTCTTCCCGCTTTCCTGTCATTTTACAGTTTCTCTGGGTTTTCAGGTTATGAATGAAGAAGCAGTGTCTTAGGGTACAGCAAATAAAAACCTATTGTACTAATCGACAGTTAACTTTGTTTCCAAACAGGTCTCATTTAAATTAGCTTTTTACTAAATGCACTTTGAATTGTATGATAGTAATATCTACTGTTTATGTTGTTTCCAGTTCAACTATAGACCACCTGTTCTTTTATATCTGTAGATTAAAAATGTAAATCATTACAAGGAAAATAAATCAGATTTGATGCAAGTTTATTTGCTCTGATTTCTTATTGATCAATCATTAAGACGTAGTGGCGGATGTAGTCTTGTAGCACACAGCTGAAGGATCCACGATAATAGAGAACGTGTTGTAAAATCACCTGTGAGCCGGCTTTGTGATGAAATAAATCAGGTTTTGTAAATTCTTGTACTTTGAAACTCTTATTATAATGCCAACGTTTACCTGCATAAAAACCTTTCACCTGTATTGAGTCGTCGTTGTGAAATCTGAGTGCAATGAGTTCACTCCAATGTAAACACACAAACTGCCTGGGCTGGAATAAAAAGACACACAGCAAAGGACAAAGGGCAGATATCTTTTCCTGGCAATTTATTTGGTGTTGCAGCAAAATAAGAGCCTACATCCAGCTGCTGTGACAAGTGCAGTCAGTGCCTTTAGTAATTCAGGTGACCAATAGATATCTAATGTTAATAAATACACTTACAATTATAAACATTACCACAAAGATTGGCATCTATATTTCAGTGTCAGGTGGAGAAAAATAAATATAAAACTTTTTTTGTTATAATATTTGGGGTGCACACTTGTGTAACCTCAGTGTGGATTGTTACCTTCTGCTGCTTCAGGTTCATAACCTCTCCCTGGGTTATGCTATCTAATGAGTCAAAAGTCTCTTAGCTGTAACTCTTGTTGCTCCTTTCAAATTCTTAAAAAATTCAGTCTGTCACTCACTTCAGTGCACTTACGGTTAATTTTGTAAACTAAGGCTTCAATGCCGTTGTTGTCTGGTGTCACCGGGTGTAGACCCAGTGATCTGCAGCAGTGTTAGGATGACATGGGGCACAAGTGAGGCCCACATATAGAGAGCATTGGAATGTCTCCATTATACTGTGATTCAAAAAGGAAACAGAACACCGAGCGGAAAGACATCAACTGGTACCAATCACAGAATACTCAATAAATACAGACGAGGAGTGTCGAGAGTAGGAGGAGCAACAATACGCAGTAACGTCAAACAGTAACATGATGCACATTATATGCAAAGGCGTTAAGATTTGTATTTGGACGACAGATAAAAAGATCTCCACTCCGACTGACTTCTAAGGCTGCAGGGTCTAAGGTGCATTTTGGAGAATTCGGTCATGGAGGGAGGAGGGAGACACAACACGCGTGCAGGAACCTCCACTGATGACGGGGTAAATATCTGCCGTCCGCTGGTTTGGTTACAAACACATGGCCTTTTAGCTATTCAGAGGTCTCATTTGCTCATGGACAACATGGAACACAGAGGGGTAATGGAGAAGGGAGTCAACCACATTTAGTTTCCTACGGTCTCTGAGTGAATTCAGAGACGCGCCGCTCACAGGGCGAGCTCCTTCTGTACTCCCCACAGGGTCTCAGCGCTGTTCACCAGCTGCTTCTCCTCATCGGGCTTCAAGGTCATGCAGACGACATCTGTCAGGCCGCTGTTACCCAGCACACAGGGTACGCTGAGGAAGACCTCATCCTTCACGCCGTGCATGCCCTAGGAGATAAGAGAAGGAGAGAGGAAGAATCAGCAAGTTGTCACATAACGTTGTAAAAATGTGCTGCACGTTCATGAACAGTGAGCGGGAAAGAGGCGAGTTCCTCACCTGGACCAGCGTGGACACAGGGTGAACCTTGTGCATGTTCTTCACAATGCTCTCCACCAGGTCGGCCACAGACATGCCGATGGCCCAGGAAGTGTAGCCCTTCAGTTTGATGACCTCATAGGCACTGAGACACACAAGCAATCAAGAGATAAAGTTAAAACCGAGCACATCACCTGAGGCTGGAGAAGAGTTAAGCTTCAGTAAATCTGTTTTATACACAAGATAAGCCATTTTCTACTTGGCCTACAGGTGGAGACAGATGCTGCCTTTGCTGTCGTCAGTTTTATCCAATTTCTCCAAATGTGGTCCTGTTACTTATCTCCTTCACCCTAAGCGAGCTCCGTTACAGTTTATGGCTGAGCTGGCATAAAGAGACGAGCCGCTGTAAATGAGCCAGACTGGCAGCTGGATGACTTGATGGCATGAAATAAAGGTTAAAGGTTGTAGAAAGAGCATCATGGTCACTTCTCTTATCACATGAAGGATTTCAATCCAAATCCAAATTTCACTTGAGTTTAAAATGAATTGGACAATAATGTTTGGAATTTTTTTGATTGACAGTTAAACTCTTGTCTGTCAGGGTCATGAGCTCAACATTACAGAGAGAATGAGTGCCCGAGCTTCTGTTTGTTAGTGATTGAGGAACAGGAGGAGGGAGGTTAATGTTTGATGCAGCTCTGACTTGATCTGCCCGTGCTTGCCTTTTGGCTCAAAGCTCCAGTGAAATTCCTCACCAGGTTAGGGTAGCACTTATAGATGTGATTGTGCCTTTGGGGTGTGTTGTCTTTAACATCCAATTGCCAACTGTGAAACTATAAAGATCTGTTTCATCAAAACGTCTTTTTTATGGCTTCCCACATATCAAAGAGAGAAGAGTGTGCAACAATCTGAACTCACCCGGCGACAACCTGCTTGTGAACATCCTTCCAGTTCTCGCTGTCGCCCTCGCCTCCCATCTTTGGGTTGAGCCCCTGGAGGGAAACGCCGGCGACGTTCACGCCGCTCCACACAGGCACTACAAATGAGGAAGAGAGCGGCGGCCGTGAGTCAATAAGCTGCAGGCAGTTGCCGACAAGCAGACGAGCAAACAAGGAGACGAGCGCAGATGTTATTTTTAGTGTCAGGACGCATACCGCTGGAGTCTCCGTGCTCGCCTACGATCCAGCCGTGGCAGCTGGAGGGGTGGATGTTGAGCTTCTCTCCCATCAGGTGGCGGAAACGCGCGGAGTCCAGGTTGGTGCCGGAGCCGATGACGCGGTGACGGGGGAAACCGCTCAGCTTCCAGGCCACGTAGGTCAGGATGTCCACTGGGAAGGAAGAAGAAGAAGAAGAGATGGTGTTGAGGGGTGGTGGGGTGGTCATTAGTAACCATGGCTACAAGAGGCAGCATCATATTGTTCTCACCTGGGTTGGAGACCACCAGCAGGATGCAGTTGGGGCTGTACTTGACGATGTTGGGGATGATGAACTTGAAGATGTTGACGTTGCGCTGCACCAGGTTGAGGCGGCTCTCGCCCTCCTCCTGGCGAGCGCCTGCAGTCACCACCACCACTTTGGAGTTGGCTGTCACACTGTAGTCTGGCAAAGAGAAAGTGAGAGAGAGAGAGAGAGAGAGAGAGAGAGAGAGAGAGAGGGGTTCCCATGAGGCAACACACTGGCTCATCCAACAGGTCTGAGCGTGCGTGTGCGTGTGCGTGCGTGTGTGTGTGTGTGTGTGTGTGTGTGTGTGTGTGTGCGTGCTGTGTTTCTCTGTGCGATTCTCACCTTTGTCAGCCACGATCTTGTGCGTCTTCAGGAAGAGGGATCCGTGTTGCAGGTCCATGACCTCACCTTTCAGCTTGTCCTCCATCACATCAACGAGGGCCAGCTCATCACACAGCTCCTGATGAACATTTACACACACACACACACCGTCAGCCATCTTAACCACTCACAGCACATTTGAATATCAGAGTTCAATCCAGTTGTTAGATTAATTAGACAATTTATGCTAGGAATCTGCAGTGGTGTCATGTCATTCTTCCTCTTGGGCTGAGACAAACTGAAGGAACAATACACTCGTCCTTGGCTTTATGCAGTAATTGCTACCCTGCATTGTTAGGTCGAAAACATGTGACCTAGTTTCACACTGAGCTTGTTGTTTGCTCTGTTGGCACAGATACAGCTAACCTGACACGCCGGGACATTTCACTAGGAATACTAATTTCCACTGCTCAGTCCTACACAATATGGCAGCCTGAGTTTGGCAGGAGGAACCTTGATATCACTAGTTCTCACTGAGGTTTGGTTCCTCAATCAAGTGTTTCCCTGCTGAGCGAGATCACGTGACTCTGCTGCCATCACTCAACCCTTCACACCTGTCCTTCTGTCTCACCTTGAGCAGGACGCTCATGGCGGAGGCCATGCCCACCATGCCGACGCCCACCACCGTAACCTTGTTTCGGGAGCCAATGGGCTCCTCCTTCATCACATGGCTGATCAGCTTCTCCTTGGTGGTCATCTGTGGAAGGGAAGGGAGAGAGTGGGGGAGGAGAGAGGAGTTACTTAGCATCCTTTCCACCTGGATGACTGAAATGAACATTCATAGGCAAATTGGAAAGAGGTCAAATAACACAAAGAGGGTGAGAGCGGAAAGACTGGCAGCAAGTTTGTGTTGCATAATGTATGTGACAGTGTGGCAGTGTGTGTGGCGTATTAACAGGCCCACGGTGGTGTACGTGCCTGCTGCCTCGCACATGCTAACTGGATTGACTCTGCTTGGTTTCCCCTGTATGACTCAACACTTCCCTCCCCACCACAGAGTCATAACGTTCCCTTCCTCATGACCGCAGCACAGGAACCAGACAGCGACCACAGATTTGACACCCTTACATATTTGGAACGCAAACACTCACATCTATACTTCCTTAAATGGTTTACACACACTCAGTTTGCCCCCGTGACATCACACTTCCTCTTGTGTTTCCATAGAAACTACTGTCTAGGCAAGTACGGCAGCCTGTCAGCGTGCAGCGCAGAGAGCCCATCCCCCTCTGACGTCACGTTCTACTATTTCTGCTTCCCGGCTCAGCAGAGGAACGGGGGAGGCCGGGTTCTCATGCAGGCAGCGGATTACGTCACCAGGCCTCCTCTGGATGTGAACATGAGCACGTAGCAGGACGCCTGGCAGGATTAATACACTGTAATTCCTGCTTCCAGGGCTTATTTAAGACTTTACTGTGGTCGCTTTGCACACAATATGGGACGCTCATACTGTACTGAAAATCCCATTATCCCATTATCTCTCCCTCGGTGGAGATCTGAAGCTTTACTGCATACCAGGACCCTGACCTGAGGTGAGCTGGTTTGGCTCGTTACAAGAGAACATTTGTTTGTTTACAGCAGTGATACTTGGCACTGTAAAGTAGTTACTTCCTTGTTGCTAGTTACAGTCTTTGCATGTGGTTTCCTAGGAATTTGCAAAACTACTACAAAGAACCGGATGAGTAAAGTTGTCAGGTATATAACATCACAGTGACTCGTCGCTTCTCCCTTTTTGGTATAAATGTGTCACTTCCTGTAAGCAGCGTGTCACACACATAACCAGACTAGGTCGCTTACCTTTGGATCGTTTGTTCAGAAAAGTCAAAATTACAAAGTTCCAACAGTAATTGACTTATTAATACATAATAATGATGCCATCAAACTAACAATGACATCATCCATATTACAAAAGTGATGTAATCCAAACTAGTGTTACAACATCCTTTTATATTTTAAATCTAGTTCCTTTTCTATATTAAAACACATATAGTTCCTAGTTGTGTACTCTATACTGTACAATATTATGACATTTACTCAGGATCAGCTGGTCTATAAGGACTCAGTATCACTGCTGATCTAACAAGGGAACAGACAAATATTTGTACACTTCAGATTTAGACTTAAACAACACTGCACCAGGTCTGATTTGCTTTTAGGATTCAAAGGGAAACAGTGGCTCTGTTAGGAAGAAGCGAGGCGACTGCGGCACCGGCCATGGCGACGATGAACTACAGCTACCAACATGCCCGCTGTTTCCTGCTTCAGGGGTGAGATGGAGACCAGCGTGACGGTGAGCATGGAGGCTGAATGTGACCATATCAGGATTGTGTAACATTGCGTCCATCGCGCAATAAAACGCCATCTGCTGCGATACAGGAAATGAAGGTTTGAGGATTTACGATGGGCTCATTTTCACAGGATGTTGAAAGTAATAAAGGGGATACTTGCTCTTCATCAACGCATCCATCAACCCGGCGATCACGTTAAGTCTGGCCGCAACAAGTCGCGTTTCGTAACCGTCGATTTAACGCTAAAACCCTTTTTAATACAGTATCAAACTCCGATACCGAATAAAAGTGAGAATTACAGCCGGTAAATATCGATTAGAAGCACCCCGCCTCCTCATCCTCTCACCGGTAGACGGGAACTTAAAATTACGCACCAATTGTTGCGTTGAAAGACGTAGTAGTCGGTGGTAAATAACAAACATTACCGGAAATGTGATATTGTCGTTATTGTATTCAAGCATCATCTTACCTTTAGGCTGAGGTTGGTTGAAGTTAGGACAAGAAAAGGCGAGAGTGTGTGGAATGTCTGGAGCTCCGACTGAGTGCAGCTTCTCCGCAGCAGTGGTGCGGCGGTGGGGGCGTCTCCCGGTATTTAAGCGCAGCCTCCGTAGACGTTACGTGCGTCCATTAGAAATGAGCTCGGGTGGGTCTCCGTGATGTGTGTCACGTTCATACTACAGGGCAGGATGCAGCGGTGACTCTGCGCATCCACCACGTTAACGTCATAAAACAAAATGTCATCATATTAAAGCAAATGAAAGGCATTTTAATCATAATAGAGCAGCACATCCGTTTGCCTCGGTATTTAATTTAATTTTTTTTAAATCAATAATATTATTTCTATTATTTATTTTTGGTTTATGTTGTGTCTGGTTGTGTTTCCACGTGTTTCACATTTATTTATTAATATTTCCGTTTACGTAAAATCACGTTTTAAAGCCCCTGCTGTGCCTCTAAGCGGTTCTGAGCCCAGATAAAACCTTACAATTGTAATAATAATAGTAATATTGTCTGTGTGCCTCATTATAATATTATCTGACGTGAAATGAGCCCTGATACTGGGAGGGAGCGGACACCCGTGGAGTGTGGGAGGCTTCGCACTTGGTGGGTTTTCCATTTCCTTAGTCAGACCTGAATAGAATCATTAGCATCTCATTGCCCCCTGCTGGCGGACTTGTGTATTGTAACACAAAACCAGCAGGACAACTTTCACCCCATCTGACGGCTTTCACAGGTCTGATAGAGACAAAAGGTCAGGGAAGGTCACGCTCTAGTGTCATTCCCTGAAAGAGACGGTGCCCTTTTGACTGATCGTGGGGGAGGAGCAGAGGGCCTAAAGCTGCAACACAATCCCTTTGGCCTCACTGTGGCTGAGGTATATGAAATAAGTTCTACTGATGTAATCGTAGACATACAGATATCATGCCCAGCCAAGTTAGGTCTATATCTTCACTTTTGTTTATCTCTCTTTCCTGACTGTGTCTTATCCTCTGAGAAAAAGCATGCAGGAGGGGCGTGTCTTATCTTCCTCTGTGTATACTCTGTCTATTCTAGTTCTATCAGTGGTCCTGCTTACACATTAAACATTACATAAAGGGAACAAATACTAGACAGAATTCAAATTCATGTGACTGATAAAGTAGATTCTTGTGAAATTCTGAGCATTTTGTCCCCTCAGTTTTATTTGTATAAGGATAATGTTTGACAATGAGTTAAGCAGATAAACTTAATCAGTGCAATAACACACTTACAGTAATGTATTTAAGTGTACTGGACTGGACTGTTACACAATTCAATGTATTTACCTCAGACTGAAAACTATTAAATGGAGAGAACATTTAAACCACTTTAGGTTTAAACAATAAGTTTATAATTGTGGACTAAACACATTTGTTTAGTACAAGTTCTACAACATACAAGTATGAGGAAAAAAAAAAAAAGGGGGGATGGAGGGAATACCTGGATGTTATAGTAAGTAATAAGCACCTGGAGAAGTCCGTTTGCTTGGTTACTGTGCTCAGCTGGAGGATGTGGGTCTTTCCAAGATGCGCTTGTAGATTTCAATGTTTTCCGTGCTGTAGTACCAAACAAATAAAAATAAAGAAACGTTGTCAAAACAGTCAACTGTGTGAGTGGAGCGCCATCTAGTGTCTGAACATGAGGCCTCTTGAGTGCTGCCAGCAGCAGTGCAGGTGGAGTAAGCAGGCTATTCCTGGCCCACTCCGACAAATCCCATTATGTTTCTGTCACTTACCTTACTTTACACAAATATTTTCATTAGTAAACAAAATAAATTACACACAACAATATGTTGTGTGTTTCCACCAGGAAAAATGTAATAACCTATACATTTTCAACGCATTCTATTTTTCTCCCAGGTTTCACCTTTGCCACTTTGTGCAGCTCTTCAATATAAAAAGGACTTAAGAGTTACATTTGAAACAAGTTTTACAAGTTTATAAACGTTTTCTCATTTCTTCTAACCTTCTTGTTTCATTTCTTTGAACTGCTCCTTTAATATTTCTATCCATTGGTTCAATGCACCCAGTTGACCAGCAGGGGGTGGTATTATCAAGGAAGTAAACCCATCTTCAGGCTTGATGACGTTCGCGTAATAGTTGAATGGTAGTACAGGATAGTTGTCTGTCTGTTTTCTCATCTTTATCAGCATTCTGATGTCTGGATCACCAATCTAACATTACATAATAAAATCACAGGCTTAAATTGAGTATTGGTAACAGCACTGCTAGAATAAATTAATGTTTTGATGTTTTCCAATTTTGTCACATAACATATTCATACAATTTTATTTTTATATTATCTTATTTGATATAATACTTTTTTATTATTTGAAAGACAAAAAAGCAATTTAATCACAATTCAGGCATTCAGTTTCTGTAAGAGAGTTTAAGAGTTCATACAGTTTTTAAAATTCAATAAACAGAACAACACTGAGCCAAATCAAATGTGTTGAAACATTCCCATGACATCCTATATCTTCATTTTCACCAGCATTTATTTTGATCCTTGTCTTATGAAACAATAGAAACTTCATTAAAATATGTTTAGGTGTGTGTACGTGTGTGTGTGTGTGACTACATGACATCATCAGACCCGACTGGGGGCAGATGAAGCTGCATGAGACGTGTCTGATCATCATAGATCATCTCCAGTCCTGAGTTTGCCTACAGCGACGCACTCGTGTCCGAACTCCCTCGACTAGCAGCAAGTTCTTGCCCTCGTCGCCGAATCACTCTTCTTTGTCTCCATCTTCCTCTCTGGATGCTCTCTGGTGCATGTGCCGATTCAATCATAACCAGAACCCCAGTGGAGTAAAGAAACACTGGTTTGTCGTGTTAGCTTCCCCTCTCACACCACAGGGTCAGTTGCCAGCGCAGTGTTATTGCACAGGGCATTGGGACCACAGTGTGTGTGTGTGTGTGTGTGCTGTGGATGATATCCTACCTGTCTCAGCCTGCCGCGTAATGGAGAAGGAATCTAATCACCTCGCCTCAGCTTCCTCCTCCAGCCCCTGTTTAGAAACAGAACTGAGGCCATGGAACAAGACCACATCAATCATAAGAGGATTCTCCGGGGATCTGGATCACTCTCACAACTCCTTCAGAACAACACCCAGACCACCGCTGTTGCCTTACTCTACCTCAGACGGAACCACACCCACTGAGCCACAAAGCCTCTAATCCTTCCATTTTCGAGTTGGGCTTTTGCTGTCTTATATCTTTCCTCCCCTTCTGTCTCACTTTCTCCCCAACCATCACTTCCTTCCTTCCTTCCTGCACCTTTCTCTCCTTCCTATCCCCCCTACCCCTCCTTCCTTCCTTCCGTTGGTTGCCAGATTCGCCCCATGCACACCTTCTGCCCACAAACGATAACATTCCTGATGGAGTTCCTTTATTAGCCACCTACAGGCAGATTAAGCCGAGCAATAATACACCAATCAGAAGCAATTACACAGTGATCAGCCCAGGGAGAGCTCTGCTGGGTGCAGGAGAGGAGAGAGGAGATGTTGTGCTTGTGTTTTTGCAAATGATTAAAGGTTGTGTGTCTATGCATACATTTATGTGTTATGCACGTATATTAAATTGAGTCTACTCGTCTTCCCCCCCCCCCCCCTTAATCCCTTCATCAGGCTTTTATTCATTACGATGAGACAGGAAATCAGCTCTGGTCCCTTGGTCCTTATCAGGTGGTAATTGAAAAGCAGGGGCATCCTCTCTGTGCACCCCAGCCATGATCAGACAGGTCGTCTCCCTCATCTGGGAAATCTCCCAAGTTATTATCCAGATTATTCCGGGTAAAGCCGAGCAGCTGGACAAACTGGAGCCTTTTGAATTAGTGTGTTAAATCATCACGCAGCCAGTGTGCTGTTATGATTGACGACATCCCCTTTTTCATCATTATGGCATATTAAAACACTTCAGTTACAACGTTGGCTCTTGTTAGTTTGGGACTTTACTGCCAAAAACAACCGCCTGGCATTGTTAGAGAGCAGCTAAATGATGATGAAAACGAGTGGAGGGGTGGATATGACTTTTCGGCCCTGCAGGCGTTCAAACAACAGCCAAGTCTGACTCGGAGAACAGCTGTGTGGATTCAACAGACACACGCAAACATGCAATCATACACATGCGAGTCCACACACACACAGAGGCTCTTTGTCCGGGAGAGCGAAGACCCTGGAAGTTGTTTACTGCCGAGCTACTGGGAAGCCCGGCAATCTTCCATCATATCCAGATTTGATTTGTATAGAAAGCGACATCCCAGTGTTTATGTGTGAGTGCATGAATCAGTCTGGTCGCCCACAAACGGCTGCAGAAAGAATAAACCAGCTCTCATCTAAGCTGGACATCCAATTACGCTTATCGTGTTTCATCGAGCTCTCTCCAGATTCAAACGCAAAGCAGCATTTTCCCATTAATTTTGTTATTGTTCCCGTCGAAAGGATTTAACCGAATCCTTCAGATTCTGTTTTACCCCTCGGTATCTTGGTGGAAATTCAGACCACGCATGACGGAACGTTTCTCCAACCTTGTGCTGTCTGTGTCCACTCATGACTTCCAGCCAGAATTCAACCCCGGAGCAGAGAACGAAGCAGACATTTACCATTTCTTCGTGCATGAAATTAAATACATTTCCTCCGGCTATCCGAGCTCCTAATTATTCTGCAGGATTTATGACGGCGTTGTTGTTATTTGTTTTTAGGACGGTGAAACATGCTGAGCCGTCGCTTGCTGCAGGTAGAAGCCTCAACATTCCTTTACACGCCACTTCAGAAGCTTTTCCTCCCCACCCCACTGTGATGACCTTCCCAACTTGATATGGGAGTTGAGTTATGCATGTGCAAGCATAGATTGGAGTGTGTGTGTGTGTGCATGAAGGGGTAAGGTTAATTGAAGTAGTTAGAGTGAAAATGATTCCCTCAGGGGGGTTTGTGGGAGGTATGGGTGGGGGCGGACGTATCAGCAGTGGGTGCCGGAGAGAGACCAGGGGAGCGGGGGTGAGATGGAGATGTTAGAGGGGGAGGGGAGGTCAGAGGGATGCCTCCTCACCCCCGGTGCTCGGAGGCAGTGATACACGAGGAGAGAGAGATGAAACAATTCATCTAAAGGTCAGCTGTGTCTGGCCTTGCGCTGGTCCAACCTCTCACCTTTTGCGGTTTTCCCTCTTTGATCCCTTTTGCTTTTTCTGTAGCTTTTTGCTGGACGGATGAAATTTTCTTTCTGCGCATTCATTTTAACCTTAACCTCTACCAAACACGTCTGTTCGCTCCCCTCTCTCTCTCTCTCTGTATATCTCCATCTCTCCATCCCTCCTGTGGCCTTTCCCCTCTCCTCCCACACTAGCCTTCATTTCACAGATGACAGGTTGGCTGACTGTAATCCAACAGATGCTGGGGCGGGGAGGCCTGACCAACTGTTTTAACTCCAATCAGCTTTTATGGCTCTCCAGAGGAGCGCCGCACAGCCCCCTGCCACAGCCCCCTGCCAGCCTGACATTTCACAAAGCAGGAGAGTGAAGGAGCGAGCGGGAGAGAGAATGCAATACATATGCATGTATACGTATCTGAATATGTGTATGTGTGAGTGTGTATGGGTGTATGCGTGCGTGTGAGAGAGAGTGCAGGAATGGAAGCGAAGGGGAGGCGGGGGTTGATTATGGCACGAGGGTGGGGGGAAAAGGCCGACAGTCATTACCCCCCTGTGCCTGGTGATGGGTCAAACCGCCTGGCTTCAATCAGTGTAGGCTTGTGTGTGAGTGTGTGCGCGTGTGCGAGTGTGTGTATCGGTCCGATGTCAGCAGGGATGGAGATGTCGCTGGTAATGCATCTGCCACTGTCTCTTGTCCCCGACAGCCTGAGCCTCCCCTGCATCGCCCGCGTCTGTCGCCTCCTTCATCTCCTCCATCCATCTTGTCTGCGGCTCCTTGGCTCCCCACCTTGATTCCCCAGACCCCCTCCTCCCCCTCCTCCCCCTCCTCCCACTCCCCTCATCTCTGAGACAAAGCCCAAACCTCCAAGAAACACACTCAGATGCTACAGGCGTGCCACAATTTTATCGATCAAATCACACTGTTATTGATATACCGTCACTATCAGGTCCACTGATTTTTCAAATGTGATACAAATCTTGCAGGAAATTGTTGCAAAACCCAAACAAATATTAAAAAAACAAAAAACTTTCATCCGACTCGGAGCCAACATTCTACATGCACACTCCTACCTAACTGTGGTAGGAGATGTGTGGGAATTATGTTGGCAATTAGATCCCAATTAGATCCCAATCCCATGACAACCAGAGTGTAATGGAGTTACTATGACGACGGGGTGATTGGTGATGGTGGAATTGTATGAAGAAATTCAAAGTAAGTTTTTTAAGCATTTAGTTAGAAATAAGTGCTTAGTGGAAAGTACAGACCTGAAATAGCGAAGAGTTAAATAAAACGCAAACCTGGTTTCCACCTTCCCGCTATTCTCCGACCCTTTCTTCCAACGTGGATCCAGTGGCGTCCAGCCAGGCGCCGTGCAGCAGCGGGCGTCCAGAGCAGCAATCAGTCATTTGATAACAGGGTCCCTGTGTTTATCAGATGATTAATGAGGTTTTAGTGCACTCTGTAGAGCCATAGGCCACTTGAACTCTGCAGCCTGACCTGGGGGCCATTAAAGCTCAGGACCATTGAAACATTTATGGCAGCGCGTGAATCTTCTCTCCTCTAATCACTTTTACCACTGCCAGGGGTGACGTGACCTTGACTGTGTCAAAGCTGACATACAAGCACACTTTCAATATGTAGGCGCATGCAAACGCAGGTACACGTTTGCTCAAACATGCCCAATACGTTGCCTTACTTACACACACCTACACACTCACTCTTACACCCACCCACACATAGACACACACACAATGCTTAGCCTTGTTACAGTGAGGGAACAATGACATTGCCTGAAGCGGCTCTCCAGTTGGCCAGAGAGGAACGCTACCTTTTCTGTGTGTGAGTCATTTTCAAGGGTAACTGCTTTGGAGAATTAGGTGGGAAGGTCACCGATGCAGCCGGCGAGCTCACGAGCCCCAACGCTTACAGGAAAACAGTTATTCTATAATGTTAGTGCTTCCACTTATTTGATCAGGCGTCTGCAGATGTACTGTAACAGGGTTATACTAGCAATTTGAGCGGTTAAGGGTTTATTAAGGATCATCCCTTTAGAGAGCTGGAGGGAGAAGGGGCTTAAAGTGATGACAAATAATTAATGTACCTTCCTTTAATAACTACAATAACAATAACGACAAATCTCCTGGACCTTTACGCTGGAAAAGGCCACGGACGTCCAATGATTGATGCTGTTGTAGCACCAAACAGTCCTCTGCCCTCTGCTGTGTGGATTTAAAAGCGTAGCAGACGCGGCTGTGAGTGTTTCTTTATGGACTTAACACAATGGAGGTTGTTATGTTGTCACGGGCCAGATGTGTTGTGTTTTACAGACTCAAAACTAATAATGAGAGATAGACATCAGCGAGTGAACGAGCAATGTGTGATTCTTTAAGCGTAGCTGTTTGGCTGTCACACCATGCCTGCACATCTAAAGCCTCTGTTATTAGAGAGCCAGACCAATTACCCAACACCACAGCTAGACTCACTCAGTGATTACTAACAATTTGATTCTTATACGGCAATTATACTCTTCACAAAACAAAAAGGCTTGCATTGTTTCAGTACGTTGTGTCCTTGCGTCCGTGCGTTTTAAAAACATGTTTTTGCTTCCCAGGCCAATTATTTGCTGCTTCAAACCCTTGTCCACCCCCTTCTGCGTTAAGAGTTATTTGTCACAAACAAGTCATTTTTCTCTTTTTCTTCTTCTTGGAGTGGCTTGTTTCTGCTGTGCGTTCAAGCGATGGCGTTTTACATCTCAAGACCCATAATCGGATTGAGAAATGAACCCCCTGTGTTGATCTGCTTTATTTCCAATCCTCGTATTTGTCATTGTTAACAGAACTCATGCTGTTAAGGACTTAAAGACTGATGCACACGTGAGGCAAAGTGGGTCAGCTGACTGAGTGGCTGTGTTAAAAGAGGTGAGATGTGAGGCAGAGAGAAAGCAAGAACATAAGGCATCGACAGGTGAGGATCTTGAAGGTCTTAGTTTGAAGAAATCAGAGATGATGCAGAGGAACAGAAGTAATATTTTCGGGGCTAGAAAATGGAATGAATGGAGATGGAGGTGGAAGAAACAAGTAAACAGCAGGGGGCAGTGGAGCTGCAGCTGAGGGGGAGAGAGAGAAAGAGAGAGAGAGAGAGAGAGAGAGACCATCCCCTCCACAGGCACCTCACCTAAGTGTATGTCTATGTTCAAGTCAATGTATGCTGGTCAATGCCATGTTTGACATTTGAAATCAACACCATCTGAACATGCAGAGTGGAAGAACAGGTGTGTGTATGTGTGTGTGTGTGTTTGCCCACTGTTTTGCATACAGAAGTGGCAAAGGCTCAAGCATCCTCAGCATAATGCCAAGCCGAAGACATGCACAAGTGTCCTCCTAATGATGAGACTTTATCTTCAGGTCCGTGTCTCCTCCCTCACTCATCCTTCCTTGCACATGTGTCCTCTGCTCTTGTGGATTTCCCTCGACATTGTTAAAGTCCCTGGCTTTGGTTACTCTTATATTCATGCTGCACCTTTTACATCTTTCATGTACACAAACCTGCACGTGAAGGGCGGAAACGAGAGCCGGCTGGAGCCTTGGCTGGTCTGCACCGAGCCTCCAGTAAAGATCTTTATGTGAGCCGCTTGCTGTTATAGGCTGGAGACAGAAGAAACCTCATCCTATTGTTTCCCTTAGGTGTGGCCTTCGTGCCCTCGTTCAATCTTTTATGTGTACAACAGGAGAGAAAACTATTGTTCGGTTAGAAACAGCATCACCTGAGCATAGGATAAGGAGAGAAACATAGAGAATGAATACTTTTGTTTATCGGTTTGAGTGGTGCATTCAAGCTCCGAGCGCCGACAGCTGAAAAGTGAGTTTTCCCAGGCAGAGGTCTGCTCAGCCCTTCATCCAGCTTTGTTGTCTTTCCCCCCTCATCCCTCTCTTTTTGGGTTTATTAAATGTTTGCAGATGGACCCTAATAGTCTCCTCTGTATGTGGATGACACACTAATTAATCAAGCGCACCACGCTGGCACGTCTACTAACAGCCAACAGCTTCCAGCACGCGGCTAGTTGGCGGTAATCACTTTGTACGCCGCTGACGGTGCTGTGAGTTCACCTGTTTGTGTGAGTGGAGAAATTGTTCCTGGATGAATGGATATTTTGTTTGCCACAAGTGTGTGATTGTGCGTGTGTGTTGTGTGGTTGTATGCATACACAATTTTAGTTTCATGTACCATATTTATGCCCCCCTGTTGGTTTGCTCTGACTCCACTCTGAAGCTATTCATTATGTTGCAGTGCAGCGCTGATGTTATGATGTCTGGGTCCTCTCACATCCAGAGGTTATGGGACTCTTGCCACACATCAAGCATGTTCCACCTTTTTGATTAAGCTCTCCCTCTATCTGTGTCGCCATGTGTCTTTTTGTTTATGCCTCTATTTTCTATTGTTCAACAGCTTCCCTTTGCAAACTGATGTAATAAAAGCGTGCATTATTTTCTTGTGAATAAAATTTTGCGTTGTTTTCCGTCGGCCTGATTGAGTCACAGTGTTTTGATTACAGCATTGTTTAGCTTGATCAGTTGTTTGGGGAGACATTATTTGTATGGGCATCCTGTGGCGTGCCAGAGCTGGCGGTTGCAGATGATTGCTCTCCTATTTAGGGGAAAGCAATTTATACGTGTGTTATTTAACAGAGGTTTTTGACGGCTGTGCACTGCCTGACTGAATATGCTGCCGACAAACAGGAGAAGGAAATAACGTTGATTGACTTTTGCCGCCTGGTGGATCTAAGGGTAAACACATGTAAACACATACTTTCACATGTATACGCAAACACAAGTTCGGCAGCAGTGGCGAGGAAGGAAGGAGGAAAAAGAGAAGCAGAATGTGAGGAAAGGAAGAGGGATTAGGATGAAGCAGGGAGGAAGAGGGAGAGTGATTAAAAACTCAAGCTACAGATGTTTGTGGCACACTTCAAAGCGGCGCAGCAGCCAGTGCCAGAGCTGAGCGTGATGCATTATTGAGATGATGCCCACCTGGCACCTGGCACCTGACATCATCACATGCTCGGCCCACCTGGCACCATTCAGTCACGTGGGTGACACACCGGGTCACGTCTCCTCACAGAGTCCAGCTCCTGGAGGGATGAAGGGCATCGGGGGAAAGAACACACATGCTCCACACACACCTCAGAACAGCGAAACTGGGACACGCCGACACACGCAACATTAGAACACTGAGCTTTGCTAATATCCAGCGAAGAGTCAGGGATGATTTCACCCTCGTTCAGCTAAATAAGATACTGGTAGAGTGGATAGTTTCTCTCTTACATATGTCATTTCATTAGTACTGGAAACTCTGAGGAGAAATTGTCTGCCAATCATATAATAGATTGTTTACCTGTCTAAGGTGCGGCTGGATGATGGATGGATTTTTGCACAGACATATTCACCCAACATTATGTTTGGTTTAAGGTAATGGGGGAGGAGATGAATACAAATTAGTCGGATTACAACAATTTAATCCCTAAATTGTTGATACACCCAGTTGGCAAACATACTGATTGTGGTTCTGCCTGTAGTGGGTGTGTCAAACCAGGCAGGGTCGGCTTTATCCCACTGTGGGTGTGTGTCTCTCTCATGTGGGCGTGTCTCCCATGGGGTTGATGTGTCTCTCTGAAGTGGGTGTGTCTCTCTAATGTGGGCGTGTCTCTGTGTGGGCGTGTAATGTATTGTACACACAAACCTTTGTATTAATAACATTTAATAATGCTTTGGTACTGATGCAATTATTTCTTCTCCATATTTTAGTGGTGCTCTCAAACTTTTACTCCATTTAAAAATATTTAGAGGTCACAGAGTGTGTTTGTGTGTACACGCTCGCCTGTGTGTGCCTGCGAGTGTGTGTCCCTTGACACCTGTACTCTCACAGGGTGTGAGGAACAGACAGAGGCCAGAGCCACAGTCACAGGTCTTAGACCAGTGGGGTGTGAAATGAATCAGAGGGCCAACACACTCGCCCTGCTGCACACACACACAAGCACTTCTGTGTGTGTGTGAGGGCTGAGAGGAAAGGAGAGACAGGGGAAGGGGAAGAAAGAAAGGAGAGGGGGCAGAGGAAAGGAAATCTTAACTCCACACTGTGTACATGTTAACCCCAATAGATTCTGATGAATGAGGGTCTTACCTTGAATGAGGTAAGACCACATTTTCACACTGATTGACCTTACCAACATTCACACATTTGTATTCATTATTTGTGTATGTATTCATAATTTTTAAAGGCTTGAGTCCTTTATTTTTTTAATCTTATATCTCTCTTCCCTTCTTCTGTTCGCTGATTTTACTCTGGTGAAGCGACCTTGAATCTAAGAAAGGCACAACATAAAATAAACATATTATTATAATTACACAACATAAAACACACGTCTAAATACTTCTGTATACACACCTACATAAATATACATGCATATCTATACAGAGTTCCATGTCCATAACTCCAAACATAACTGCATTTACATCACACTTTACATCCAGGAACTCATATAACAATATTAAAAAAACTTCAATTAATGTTCTGTACTGTAGAATAATGAAACAACGGCAAACAGCAAACTGTCCTCTGTGACGTCATTCCCCCCGACACACACATCTTTAATTTGACAAAAGTTGATCTACAGTTATTTATTTGTTTTCTATTGATTATTGTTGTTTATTGTTTATTATTGTTCATGTGTTGTTCTTTCAGACCACCAGAGTGAAGCAGATGAGTGAAAGCAGCGTTTCCACCTCCACCTGAAACTTCCTCGGGAACAAGCGGGGCCCCCCTCTGTGGGAGGAGTCAAAGGAGACGTCCGGCCCTCTGATTGGTTTATCCTCCCATCAATCATCCCCCGAAGGCTTCCCGGGCCCCTCCCACAGACGCACAGCGGCAGCTCGGCTTCTTTTTTCTTTTTTTTTGCCTACAATGATATTCAGACTTGCAGCTCGTCTGCAGCGTTAGGAGACCAGAGGAGCGCCGGAGAGAAGCTCACCTCCTCAAAGAGCGGAGTGAGGCAGGGAGAGAGAGACGTCGACACACACACACACAGCGAGAGAGAGAGAGAGAGAGAGAGAGAGAGAGAGAGAGAGAGAGAGAGGGGTTGTGGAGTAAAGAGACAGCAAAGCGCGACTTGGATCTCCACCGAGGAGTGTTTTTAATTGCAAAGTCTCCTCCTGCGCACAGATTCGACCATGTCATCGTCCGGCAAAGACAACAGCGGTGCCCAACATGCCAATTACGTGGGACCGTACCGCTTGGAGAAGACACTCGGGAAAGGACAGACAGGTTGGTGGGACAGTTTCTGATGCTCTCTGCATCTTCTTTAAATGCACTATTTTATTTTCCTCCGTGCGCTCCGCAGCGAGTTGATATGTTGGCCGACTGACGGATAAGTAACCGCGGACTGACAAAAACACCTGCCCCGTGCGGAGGCTTTAAGGGGGGGTTGCTCCGGGTATGAGAGAGGTGGTGGATTTGTTGGTGTTGCTGGCTGTGCGTTGGCGTGGGACTGGGTGTGTGTGTTTAACCGGCAAAGATGACAGTGTGATGACCAACAAATTAACTTTTTGTGTCGCTACCGCCCTGTTTTGTGTCTGTGTTAATGTTAGTGTGTGTGAGCTGTGATTTGAGCCCAGCGTCGTTAATCCCGATTTGCCTGATACCTTGATCTATTCTTAGTCTGCAGGCAGGCGAGCAGGCGGTTTCTTCTCCTATAGGCTCAGAGTGGAATGCGTGGGTTCCCTCCGACATTCTGGAGAAGGTCCCCACCTTGACAGATTACACCATGAGCAGGGGAAGAAGAAGCTGCACTCATCTACATCCATACACACACAAACACACACATCAATGGGTCGTAACCGGGCTTTCTGCTGTTTCTCAGTGTAGGCAGCAGTGACAGTGCAGTTTGTTTTGAAGTTGCATGGCACACATAACAGCAATCCATGTTTATTTATGGGGTATTTGCTGCTCAGGGGTGATGGTTGTGTGTTGGTTTGGCTGCTGTGTGTGTGTGTATGTGTGTGTGTGTTAATACTACATTGAGTCCTGTTTGTAAGTGAGAATCTCTCTGTGGTCAAGTGCACACAGCTCCTGTACAGGCAGAGAGGGAAGGAGTGATGCAGCATGAGGACCAGTTCACCACCCTCACAGACAGAGTGGGAGACCTCCTCTTCTCTCCCTCTCTCTCCTCCCCTCTCCTCTCCTCTCCTCTCCTCTGTGAGCGTTTCCTCCCATCTGTTGTCTATATCGGCCACAATAGGCGTTACTTCCCTGACCCAGTCCAGCTGGTCACGCTGAGCTGCTGTGCATGCATGTGTGTGTGTGTGTGTGTGTGTGTGTGTGTGTGTGTGTGTGAGATGATTGTCTGTTCTCTCCAAACTGTATTGCTTTTGTGAATTATTACCATTCATCCCACCTGAACCCGCTCAGTTAAGAGGGTGGGCCAGGTGAATCATTAGTGCCTTCCCATGATACCGGTGTGTGTGTGTGTGCGTGCGTGTTCATAAATAATGCTCCTTCTTGACTGGAGGGCTATACGGGGCTTTTTAATTACAAATGTTTCCCAGCAGAGCTCCCTCATCAGATTTTTATGCCTTAAAACATTCCTTGTCCACTGGCAGTTTGGCTCTGCTTGCAGCCGAGGCTACATCACACAACACTTCTTACACAATGGAAACAATGTCCTTGTCTTATTCCATAACAGATTGATAACAAATGCAGCATTAAAACACACTGGCCAGCCTCCATTCCTCCTGCGAGTCATGTTTAAATCTTCCCTTGTTTATCGGAGGATCTCTCACTCAGCCAGACTCTGCGTTCTCCCAGTTAGCTCCAAAGTGTCTGATGGTTGTTTATGGTGGCGTATAGAGCTGGAAATATGGTCTGCTTGGTACAGACATGTAATGATATGGTGTCGGTGAGGTCATCGGTGGCTCAGCGTGTGTTTACTTCAGTGTGGAGGCTGATTGAAATGCATTATTCCTGCTTGTCAGCGTGAATCACAACTTGTGCCGCGCTTCTGTGCGATGTGATTTGGAGCTTTTCACTTTCTATGCGTAACTCAAGTCAGTTTAAAAAAGTCTGTTTGGATATTTCATGGCCTTTTATTCCCTTTGGGGTTAAATGTGTCGTAAAGAAATATGTATAAACAGAGCACAATGTGTGTTTGTGTCTTTCTGTGTGAGAGGAATCGGGCGCCCACTGGCACCCACGCGTCCCCTCCACGCCAAACCTATTCATATTGATGACAGTGTATAATATCCCGCTCGCCCATTAACAATTCGTTAATCTGTCAGAGCTGTTTCCCAGGCCCTTGGCGAGGGTTGGCCTGGCAACTGCGAGCAGCCAATGGGAAGGTCCCAGTGTTGAGTGGCAGCTGGGACCGTCCAGTGGGCTTAATCCCCCCCCAGTTTGCTCTCCCCTGGCTGCAGGCTGGTGGTATTATTAGAGGGAGAAAGCGGAAGGCCTGTGGTTGATCTGGCCGTCCTGCTCAGAGGAGTGTGTTGCTGTTCCGTGTTCATTAAGTGATTAGGACTTGACCTGACACACGCAGACATACACACATACACACAGACATGCACATGGCCACTACGGTGGTTCTGGTTTGGCTTTCTGCTCGTTATAATCCTCTACACAGCCAAAGTCGCCTCAGCTTTCACTCACGCACTCACGTGGGCCATAGAAATATAGGCTGACTGAGCCTGAAGCTTAGCCCCGCTGAAGCCCCACGACCACCCTCCATTTTACTACACAAGCTCAGCGTAAACACAACTCTTGGGCTTGTTGGCGTCTCCGTATAGTTTCTGCACCATCCTGTCTTGGTCAGGTGCGTTCACTGGAGCCGTAGGTAGGGGGGCCTCGCAGATATGGATTGTCTGCTCGGCTGCCTGCTGATTGGGAGTGAAGCCACAGAAGCATGGAGTCCATTTTAAAGCCACTGATCGAGTTGTTGTGCTTGAGAGGTTGAACCTGGCCCGGGCATCGTCTGTCTATGAGATGGGTCAGACTGCGTGTAGCTCAATGTTCAGAGTCTATCGTGGAGTATCGTCTTCAGAACTCTTAAACAGCTTCAGTGTGAAATTGTCAATCAGTGTCTTTTCTTCGTCTTCTTCTTCATCTATCAGACAGTATAATAGCTCTATTCTCTCTGTTTATAATTAGCTCCAGCAGCCTTTGCAATAGCTCTTATTAAGGTTGCTTTTCTAACATTTTGCGATCAGGTAATTTGGTACAATTCAGAACTGGCGCCGCGTTTCATAATTCCAGCAAAAGCTTAAGATTTGTGTTTTTCGCCTTAAGACATTCTGAATCACTGCTCTGTTCACTAATGCTTTGCTTTTCTACTTGTTGATTAGTAGCAAAGAGGCGCATTGTCTGGAAAATTCCGCTTGTTAATCCATTGTAAATCGTCTTGCTTTGGAGCGCGGTGGACATATTGACAGGCTAGGAGTTGTGGGGCCGGCGTGTAGCGCTCCACCAGTTTTTGATTGACAGTTAAAGAGCAAAATCATCTGTGCTTCGGGGGGCTTTCGTATTGACTGTGCGTCTCACAACAAGCTCTGTCTTTCTCCCCGTCTGTGTCTCGCTCGTTGTGTCTCTGTCTATGTGCTGGATAAGCTTGGCTACAAGGCTTTTAAGACATAATCCAGCTGTTTAGTCGTTATCCGTGTTTGCAAAATGCCGGTCAAGATTACTGTTAGAAAAATTCCACCGACAAATTCCAAATTCCTGTCTTATGAATGGTTCTCGGCTGTGTGTGTTACCCTGTAGACCCAATGTCCTCATACGTGGACATTACATGTTTCCTTCCCTACACATCATACATCATTGTGCTTAACTTAAACCTGTTGACATTTTTTGCTGCCCCCTAGTGGTATAAATACAATTTTGCGTCCCTAGAAAACATAACAGACATGAAGAAATGTGTTATACTATTTGTGTTCATATGTTCATTTATACTTATTAGGTCCCACTAATCCTAAATAGCGAAGAAAAAAAGCAAAATAAATGCTCCTGGTCTCAATAGTCATGTAAAACTGTTAATTTGACAGTGATTGATAAGTGGTGAGCTGGTGATGGGTCATATAGATCGCTTGCAAAGATTTCCTGTCTTGTGGAAGCGATCCATACTGCTCCCCGGCACATGATATTCCTGATGATGACAAGTGAGCAGGGAACGCCACGTCAATGGTGTCAATGGAAAACCACTCTCAGAAACTGACCAGGTATGTGTGTGTGTGCGCGTGTTTGTGTGTGCGTCGCAGGTGCTGAAACTCTGGTTGACCTGTATGTTCCACTAAAGTGATCTTGATATCCAGTGGCGCACACAAGCACAGGTGTCTATCTCCCCCTGCGCTCACAAGATTACCCCTCCACAGTCATCAGCTTTGACCTAGAATTGGTGAACGAGGGGGAGAAATAAATGCGAGGCTGTGATGTTTAGTGGTCGTCGTTTGGGCCGGGGAGGAATCCTGACCCGCTGGCTCTGCACCGTGTTCCTCCCAGCTGGGCAGCAGTCGTCTCTAAGCTCGCTGGATCAGAGCTGCGGAACATTAAGCCGAGCCTGTGTCTGTCCCCAGCTGTTTGGCTAAAGTCAAAGCCCCGCCACCTCGGCCCTGAAATGGATCCTAAGTGGTGTGTGTGTGTGTGTGTGTGTGTGTGTGTGTGTCCACGTGTATGCCTTTGCTGTATGTTAAATGGAACCTGGGCTAAGCCTGTAGTCTATTCACTCTCTTGAAAGGTTCTGTAATGTCGATGGCGTCTGTCATTTAGCGCGCTTCTCCTCTGATCTCCCTCACCCCATCTCTCTCTCCCTCTCTCTCTCTCTCTCTGCCCCTCTTCCCCCGGCCAGTCAAGATTCATACAGGGATTCAGCCATGTGGTAAATCAGACAAGACCTCGGTGGAATTGCATCGATTGGGAGGAATGTGTGTAGCCAACGATTTTCAGAGATTAATGATGGGGAAAGAGGTGGAGAACAGGAGGAGGAGGGGCGAAAGGAGGAGGAGGAGGACGAAGAACAGAAGGTGGAGTAGAAGAAGAGAGAGGGGGGAAATCCTTGGGTGGAGTAAAGCGTGACGCGGTCTTGAATGTCCTGACTGGACTGGAGGTTATTACTTAAGGCGCTGTATTGATCACTCGCTTCATTATTCCCCCTCCGCCCCTTCTCCAGTTTCATCTTTCAATTGCCTGCACAGGAGTTACGGGCTTAATCTGTAGATTGGAGGTCGGTGAATAAGAAGAAGGGGAAGGATTGTCGAGTGTTGCAGTTGAGCCTCCTGGAGCGTGTGTGTGTGTGTGTGTGTGTGTGTGTGTGTGTGTGTGTTGTTTTGTTCAGCACAGGCAGTATCTCATCCTATTAGGACTCCAACCTAACTCAGCGCATCCACTGTCAGTGTTTCTCTGCCATGTAAAGTGAGGAGAATCAGGTTAGGACAACATGGTGCCATGGTCCATTTTCCCTCTTTTTTTCCTGCAACACACACACACACACACACACACACACACACACACACACACACACACACACACACACACACACACACACACATACACACTCTCTCTCTCACTCTGCCCATTTCTCTCTATCGCTTAGGTCCCCAGCCCCTCAGCTGTAATGTGTTTTCTGTCCGTGGCGTGCTATTTAGAATTTCACGGTGCTACTTCTCGGTGGCGGCAGAGAGAATGCGATGCCATTTCCCCCCCGACAAATTGTTACATTTATATAGGCCTTCACCCTGTTGCTTCACTGAAACACGCCTTACGCTTCGCCACCCGACGCCTGTGTTGCGGCTCCAGCCTGGGAGCGCGCTTTGATGCTGCCAGTCAGTCAGTAAGTCAGCCAGTCAGCCTGCTCTTTGTCAACATGGGGCGTTTAAAACATACCATATTAAACACAGCAGTGAGCTTAAACACCACCCCCCAACCTCTCTCTCTCTCTCTCTCTCTTTCTCTCTCCCTCTGCCACCCTGCTCAGATTAACTCTTGCTGAGCTGCATGTCTGGCTCTGACTGTGAGAACACCGGATTGGTTGCCAAGGTTGGTTGTCTGGTTGTCATGGTTTCCTTGTTTCTTGCTGGTTCCCAGTCTACCCTCTTGAAGAAAGAAAGGGAATGTTCACTCTCTCTCTATCTCGCTCTCTCCTACTCCCTTGCTCGCCCATGCTTTCTCTCTCTCTTTCTCACTCACTCCCTCACCCTTGCTTTCCCTTTCACTCACTCCCTCGCCCATGCTTTCTCGCTCTCTCTCTCTTGCTCTCTCGCTCTCTCGCTCTCTCTCTCTGTCTCTCTCTCTCTCACTCGCTCCGTCGCCCATGCTTTTTCTCTCTCTCTTTCTCTCTCTCTCTCTCTCTCTCTCTCTCTCTCTCTCTCTCTCTCTCTCTCTCTCTCTCTCTCTCTCTCTCACTCCCTCGGTCGCCCATGCTTTCTCTCTCTTTCTCCCTCTCTTGGTCTCTGCCTCGCTCGCCCATGCTTTCTCTCTCTCTCTCCCTCTCTTGGTCTCTGCCTCTCTAAGTGGCTGAAGTTAGCTGCATAACAACCAGTTTTTTTTCTTCATCCACCTTGTTGTTTGTGTGTATTAGACGTGAGCGTGGGCAGGAGCAATGGAGGGAATAGTGCTGTGTGTGTGCGTGTGTGTGCGTGCTCAGACATACGGTGCTGGAGCAGACAGGCTTGCCCTGCTCTCTGCTCGGCGTGGTGCGCTGTGTTCCCATTTAAATGCTGGAGCTTATCACATGTGGGGCGCCCGGGCGTTGGCTGCTGTCGGCTCAGCCAGCGTTGGCAGGGCCGTCCTCAGATCGGGGGGTTACTCTAAGCTCATCCTGCCCCCCAGCGCTGTCTGTCCTGCTCTACCTTATCCATTTACAAATAGATGGCTGGACCAGTGACCTTGACTTTGGCGCAGCTTTCCAACCACGGCAACAGGCTCATGAGGATGTTCACACATATGCCTCAGAGTTTACAGGCGCTTGTTAATTTAACTGTAACATTTGCAATATAAAGGTGAAGGACCCTTTGGGATTACAGGGATTTCTCTCTTTTTCCTTCTGACAAAATGAAATTTTACACAATTAAAAAGAGATTATCACATTTTGGGGAAAGTGGCACGAAACTAATGAACCTAATAAAGCATGTGTTCATAATGCATCAAGTGAGACATCAAGAAAATCTGCTGTATTATCTCAAGATTCACTAACAGAAAGAACCATTGTTACCTTGGACGCTTCGCCTTTGTTTACCACCACAAGCCAAACATAGCAGGAACCCACACACACGCACAGCTCTAATGTACTTTAATTATGTTGTGTTGTCATGACAAACGTATAGAGACGATTGATTGTAAACCTACACGGCAGCGACATCGTCTTCCCTCTGGAGTCGTGTTTCTAACAAGATTCACTCTCCTTTCTGCTCGGTGACTTTAGTCTGGAGGAATGTTCTTGTTTGGTTTCTCAAATGTTCAACTTCCTGATGTTGTGTTAAGTCTTGTCAGAGCTTTTTCGCCCCTGCCTATAGTTTTAGTTTTGGGGGGCGATGGTGAGAACTCATAAGAGGCAACAATGCAAGAAATTCTGGCAGAAACTCAAAGCAACGAGCCAGAAGAGACTAACACATCTCAGAGGAGCCGCAGCATTGGGTAATAATTCTCTGTTGTTGTCACTGGAGAGACCTTTTCATGGCACACGCAGACATTTGATTCAGTGTTATTATGAAGAATCTCAGCTATTGCAAAGTTAAAAGAAAAAGCTGGAAGTGTTATTGCTTTGCCAATATGAATACAACCAATGAATGATTTGCAGAATTTGATCAAACTGTTGGTTTTTTACCTTGGCCCACCTGCTGTAAAAGGGGAAAAAAGCGCAGGAACGGAGAAACGTGCGCTCGTTTACTGTGCTGAGCGAGTCCCAGATGGAGCGGAGGGGGAGGGGGGTAATTATAATGCATTCACAGTTTCCTGCCGCCTCTCGCCGCGTTGTCGGCTCTTTAGTGCTCGGGGAGCTCCGGCAGGTGCCAGAAAAACACCTGAGATGCGGCTTGGCACATCTGAAGCCGGGCAGACGAGCCCTCGGCCCAGATTAGTGCTCGATGTGCTCGGCTGGTCACAATCCAACAACCTGCAGCCCGTCGCCGTCGCCGCCGTGGCACTGACATCACACCCTTGGCCAGACTAGAGAGAATGAACGCTTGCTTGACTCGCGAATTCTGGCCACCTAATCTGCAAATGTCACTTATTCTGGACAAACCCCGTCCGTCCGTGATTCTATAGGAACATAAAATCAAGTCACGCTGTGTTTTTGCCCCTTTGGCCTGAATTGAGTGTGTGTGGCCTGGAAACGCTGCACTGGGTTTTGAACGTATCGGGGCATAAATCTTTTAA
>NW_027466829.1:390000-522500 GCF_046128005.1 Genypterus blacodes
GCATTGTTTCAGAAGAAGCCATTGGTCCTCTTCTCCCTCATAGCTGATCCTTCCCCTCCCTTCCTGTTATTCTCTTGATTTTTCCTCACAGATTTGTCCGTCTTCCTTCATTCCTCTTTTCATTTTTGATTCATGGTTGCCTTCATGTTCATTCATCAAACATTGGACAATTGAATCAAAGCCTCTCAGTGAAGCAAAGTCTCAATCATCCGTCAGCCGAGTCGGACAAAATCGATCGCACAACGAATACATAATGGGAATATTTATTGGGTGGAGAAAAGGTAAATATTAATATGTGTGTGTGTGTAACATTCAGACGGATCTCATTTTAACATTAATAATCACTTACAGACCAGACTGTACTCCTCACACGACACCTAGATCTCTGGGATGGTGTGTGATGAGGGGTCACAACGGTCTACCAACCATCCACACACACACACACACACACACACACACACACACACACACACACACACACACACACACACACACACACACACACACACACACACAGTGGCTCATGGGAGGTGTTGCTGTCAGGCCTCATGAGGATTCACAGGACGTGTCTGCAGGTAGAGTGAGATGTGTCGCAATATAACAACCAGGACGATATCCACAACACAACCTATATTCAATAATGGCTCTCTCCCGTTTGCAGAGGTGTTGTTACACTCCAACTACAAACACAGCCTGGAGTGAGAGCGCGGATGTATGATTGGAATTCCTCACGCTCATAATTTGCGTTCAGCCAGTTAGTAAAAAGCCTAATTAAGCCGAGCCGTGTTCTCCCCTGTGGACATTATTATACAGTATTTTACATGAACATCTCTCAAGCGCTCATGCAGTGTATTGTAAATGATCTTCATCGTGTTCAAGCCCTTTTAATGGTGGGTTTCCCAAATAAACCCAAAACGCTTTCAGTGGTTGAGTCCATGTCTCAGTCCAGCCCAGGGGGGGGCAGGCAGAAATGAGAGGGAAGGACTTTTAATGGGTTTTGCCACCCTCGTTATTCCCTGAAAGGACTTTCCAGCACTGCTTGTTTCCTCCCCAGCTCTCATCTCTCCTTCTTCCCGTCCTCTTCCTGCCAGCCTCATTCCTGCCCTCCACTTTAACCTCTCCTTTCAGCATCACCCTGCCATTTCTCTCCATCACCTCTCTTTCTCACTCTCCCGCTGCCTAATGGGCTCACGGATGAAGACGTCTCCCTGCCTGTCTGCCTTCGCTCTCCAGTGGATCCTCACACAAAATGAAATCTCCTTCCTTCCTTCCTTCCCTTGCTTCCCTTCCTCCTCTTCCTCCTCCACTTCATTGCACACATTGAAGACTTCAGACTTT
Organism: Genypterus blacodes; assembly: GCF_046128005.1. Classification (NCBI taxonomy): domain Eukaryota; kingdom Metazoa; phylum Chordata; class Actinopteri; order Ophidiiformes; family Ophidiidae; genus Genypterus; species Genypterus blacodes. Next base: position 391,339 of record NW_027466829.1, read on the forward strand.
TTTTTATTCTGCTGTCTTATCTTGCATCAAAATGGAAAGGGCTTGATGGCGGTGATGTCGTCTGCTCACTGAGCACAAACACCGCCCGTCTTCCCCCTTCCCCCTTTTTCCTTTACTATCTGTCTTCTCTCTGACAGGGATATTAGGCTTTCATCACTGACCCCAAAAAGTTGCTTTCTATAGGTTATATATAGAGTGACAGGAAGTCTAAGAAATGTGTTTATGTGTGTGTGTGTTTGTGTGTGTGTCTGCATGCATGTATGCATCAATGCTTTCATCTCACACCTCCATACCTGTCAGGAATGTCACATCTGGGCCGGGCCACACAGATGGCTTTGTCAGTGGGCTGTGTGTATGATGCTGTCACAATGTGTGTGTGTGCGTGTGTGTGTGTGTTAGTGCTGTTTAGCTGGTCTGTCAGTCTAATGTACAAACACTGGGGCTATTCAATAATGAAAATATATTTGTACTGTGATATTTCCTGTCATGCTACCAAATTGCTGGCGCTGGATATGTTTACACACATGTCTCGCATATGTACACACACGCACACACTCTCTCACACACACCTGGTGAGTTCAGACAGCGAGTCGGCACCTAACAGCGAGCCGCTCCGATCAAGGCGGTGATACTGAAGGCAGACCCCCATCTGCTCGCATTCACTCCACCTCCTGTAATCCCATCCGCCTATGCAAACACACACTCAAACACGCTCGCACATACACATTGATATATACATATAGATATATATGTACACACACACATACACACTCTCACAGCACTTCAGTCCAAGAGGAGGCTCTCTTTGTGCGTCCTCCACCGACACCTGCTGATGGCAGAGTGGGAGTTCCAGTTATTTTTATACCCTATTTTGTGTGTCTGTGTGTGTTTCTGTGTGTGTCTGCGCACCTGTTTGCTTCAGCTCTAACAAGTACCTGGTTGCGCTCATTTGTGGACACGGCCGTTATAGTCCCATATAGTCTCCATGGTAACTGTAATACCCAGCGTCTGTATGCGACAGCTGACACACGGCTTCAATGTTAATAAAGAGAAACTTGTTCGCCAACTTCTGACTTCGACTTTCATCTTTTCGCGGCCCTAATTGTTTCTGTCTGCCGTTACTCGTTTTACTCCAATAATTGTTCCAGACTTGGTCGCTTTCCTCTTTCAACAGCTGTGATCAGAGGAAGAAGGGGAGACAAAGATAAAAAGCCCCGAAGAAGAAGAATTACAAGTCTATGTGAGGATTTGCTCCTGGATTTTAGGATGCACATTATTGCCTCACACCCTCTGAAACGTTCATTAGGCTTGTGAAACCCCAGGGTGCATCACACAGCTGGACGGCCCCTAATTGAGGAGAATGAGACGGCGTCAAAGCACAAGATAGATAGAATAGAAGAGGATAGAATAGATGGACAGATGACCCAGGAGAGGGAGAACAAGTGAGGCGGCCTGTGTGCCTCTGTGTTCCCGGCTCTGCGAGATTACAAACTTACCCGCTCGCCGGGCTATGAAAGTGCTTACAGATTAGGCACACACCCACACGCATACACAGGAAAAGAAGGAAGGCTCTGGGATTAGGCCTCGCCGCTAACCCAGGGCCGGCGGGGGAGCAGATGGCCTCGCTTGTTGTGTTGTTATGTAACTTAAACAGGAGAAACGGAGCGCAGCAAAGTTCCAAACGCACCGTTGACATTGACATATGCACACGCACGCACACACACACCGTCTCCAGGACGAACGGGTCAACTCCGGTGGCTGCGTCTGGGCGTACTGGTGGAGTCACGGAAAGAGAGCGAAGGATCTGTAAAAGTAAGACGCGCACCAGAGGAGAAACTGAGGAAGAAGACAGACTGTCAAGTAGTGGGAGAGCGATGGCATACAGCCAGAGGATTTGGCAATGTGCCAGACACACACACACACACACACACACACATATACACACACAGTCCCAGTAGGGTGCTGGGGCGAGTCAAGGTGACCTGACGAGGTGACGGGAGGGTCACCATGCCAACAGGGCTGACTGATGTCACCGTAGCAATCTATGTCAAAGCGGCTTGGGGAGAGTGAGGAGGGCAAGGAGGTGTGTGTATGTGCCTGTGTGCACGAGTGTGTGTGTGTGCTATAGCATGAGGGTGGCGAGACCTGTGTGTGCCGAGGAGTCGTAAGGAGTCAGGCCCTTAGAGCCTTGGCTGACAGGCTGACATTGAGGAGGCTGTGTGCTACAATATGGAACAGTTGTAGGGCAAGAAACCTATTAAGTGTTTCTATTCTGTGCGGGGCTGTGAGACGGAGACGCTGCCAGGACGGGGACAACCTGCAGATTTGACATTTGACGGTTTAACACCTTTGAGAGGAGATTACAGCGGAGGTGTTGTAGAGATTTCTATCTTTTTAATTTTCATTTAGATGCTCTATTTCGAAACTTTGATCCACCTCTGCTCCCTGTTGCTATGGACGCTCGCTTCAGGTACTGTCTCTTTAAACTAAACCAGTGTAGGATATTGTGGACAACCAGAGACACTCATGTCTTTTTCCGTAGAAAAGGAGTTTGGTTGAGCAATTGCTGATGTCAAAAATGGAAAAATAGATTTGATGGTGGGGAAAATGTAGCCTTTCCTCTCTTTGGGAATCAGGATGTCTGAGGCGGTGCAACAATGTGACGCCTCATCTCCCTCTCCCCAAACCTATTTCCTCTATTCAGCAACACTGTAATGATTGTGAGCTGTGAGCTGGCCTGTCATTGTGTGCGGCTGAGGAGGGAGTTTCTCCTTTTTTAGAGGAAATAATTTGTCAACCCCAGCCTGAGCGTCTCCGCGGTGAATCGGGTATCTGTCCTCCACCGGGTCCAGCCTCTTAAATAGAGAGGCTACTCAGGCAGGCCTCTGTCTCTGTCAGCCTGCGTGACGTCTCGTCGTCTCGCTGTCAGCCTGCTGTCCCATGTACGTTTCATTATTAGCATCACCCGCTCTGTCCCCCGCTCCCACAGCAGCACAGCAAACTAATTACCCAGTATGATTCACTGGTTTCCATTACAGCGAGGACAACGACGGACAGACAGGCGGTGTGGTGATTCAGCCCGCCGCTCTGCGTCTGGACACCAACACGCTCATTTTCAAACACAAGGGAGCTCAAGCCTCCCCACACACACACACACGCTCACACACACTCGCCCACACACACTCGCCCACTGTGTCATTGACTAAATCCATCCTTTCACACCGGCTAGTCACCCAGTGCGTCATTCCCCTGGGCTCGTGCATCTTCACGAGGTCGTCGACTGTCTTTGTGTCGCCTGCATGGGAAAGGAAAATGAGCTGAAATGTGTAGAAGTCGCTCCTTTTTAGATTTTTAGATTTACAGATCTCGACCCGGATCAGGATTTGCATTTGCATTCTTGGAAAACGTGTCGGATCAGTGTCGGATCTGCTCCTTTATCCAAGTCGACAAATAAAGCAAAGCACTTTTTCCCTCTCACATTATGTAGCAGACCTCCCTGTGACTCTGACTGCTATTAGTTTCTGCTTTGAGCTCATCTCTTATTTATACGCACACACATATTCAGGCCACGGCTGGAGCTACAATGATACGGGGGGGGGGGGGCAGCACCAACTCAGACAGTGAGGTTTAGTGAGGCCAGACGCACACATACACGCACACACACACACCCTTGCAGAGAGAATGATAATAATAGACTAGTATCCATTCATTTTTGTGAGAACTGTCATTACTGTCATCGCTGTTCCTTTTTGTCGGAATGTGCTCGTACACATACACACACACACACATGCTCTCTCTCTCTCACACACACACACACCCCCACACACACACGTACACTTTGCTCGTAAGCAGACCTACACTTTCAATCCGTGTCTTCCTATTTTTCTCCGCCTCCTGAATTTCTGGTATGACAGAGTTCTCTCCTGTTCGTGCCCCCATGGGTGTCTTGTCACCTAGGAGACACCTAAAGAGGTATCCCTGCTCACCTTCTCCTCCCCTATTCTCTCGCTCTCTCGCTCTCTCGCTCTCTCGCTCTCTCTCTACCTCTCTCCCTCTCTCCTGTCAGTTGTAATAACTCATTAAAGTGTCACCGACCTTTGTGTAGTTTTTTTTCTGTCAGGTTAGTTCAGCCAGTGAGCTCTGTGATCGATTAAACACAGCCAGATGAGTGTGTTAATGGGCTCATCACTGCGCCCGCCGTAAGATAAGAGCTTGAATCCGAAATGTATTCTCTCTTTTTTTAATCATAGCGACAATTCTAAGCGAGAAGTCGTGTGAGAGCAACAAAGGTTGAAACAAACAAAGAGCAGAGACACGGAGACGCTCACCCAGCATCCCTGCCCCCGCCCCCTCCCTAAGAAGGAGGCTGTTTGAAACATGGCCCTGACTGAGCCAGGTTCAGCTGGAGATCCGCGCCTTGATCAGCGCGCCCTTTGTGCCGCGCGTCCGACCTGCATTTGTTATCCGGCTGCGTCTCAGGGGTGGAGGCGTGGGGACGAAGTGCAGACCGGAGTCCTGCTTCTCCTTCAAGCTGGGGTTTGAGTTTGTGCCCGGGGCGCTTATTCCTGAGTGGTCCCTGGGTGCTCCTCAGATTGACATAACACTCACACACACACACACACACACACACACACACACACACACACACACACACACACACACACACACACACACACTTAAGTCATCCAGGCAGACATGGGGATTTTACACACGTATACAAGCAAGCATCTATTCTGAGCCAAGGTGCACATGGACAGACACACACACACACACACTTGCAGAGACAGACAGACACACAGCGAATGGCCGCAGGCAACAGGGATCAGTGTACAGGAAGGCAAAGGTATAGAGAGAGAAAGCGAGACACAACTTGGTATATAGGAGAACACCATTTGTTTGGTCAAAGCCTCTGTGCACAAATAATGTAAACTCCCCGCAACGGATTATGGGTATTCTCTGCATATCGGTTATTTGCTCTCTACTCAGAGGATTGAGTGCATGTAAGCAGACTGAGTGAGTATTTGCCCTTGCCGCGATTAAAGGCAAAAATGAAGATTAAGCCGCAAACACGCATTCCGGCTTTTTCTCTGAGAGTTGCGTAATCGCAGCATGAGGCAAAGTCTGCCTGTTGTCAATGTGCAATTTAGATAACCACACTCTTAACACAATCCATTTAAAAGTATATAACCTGTGTAGGTGTAAACAGGACATATGGAAAAGTGGATGTATTGCTTTAATTGCAGTATAATTTAAGATTTGAATGAATTTTTCTATGGTTTATCAACATTAGCTGCAGGTTTGATGGAGGAAAATAGATTTGTTTCCATGGCCTACATCAGCTAGCGTGGGGGGAGGGTGGGGTTTGGGTGGGTGAGGGAGATGCAGGGTGAGTGGGGTGAGAGGGGTGAGCACAGAGCCCCGGTGAAGTTGATTCCTGTCAAGCCTGCAGCCCGGCGCTCAGACAGGGCTTGACCAAGCGTTTAAACACTGCTCCAGGATTTGCCACTAGTATGGGCTGAGTGAAAGTGTCAATCAGAGAGATATGTGCGCGTGTGTGTGCGTGCGTGAGTGTGTGTACGTGTGTGTGTGTGTAGTACTGGGAGAATCGAGGAGTGTGAGCAGTTGAGAGACACAAACAAGCTGGAAGAGTATCAGAAACAGACAGTTGGAGGAACAGATCCATTGTAGCGAGCGAGCCTATAGGTTGTGTTTGGGAGAGAGAGGAGGATGTGCCGTACATTTAATATGTCCATAATATAAAACACCATTTTTGTGATGCAGAAAGGAATTGGGCAATAAATCTCCTCTCCGGCACATAAAAGGCAGCCGTATTCCCCAGCGTAGGCCCTTTCTCGCTCGGAAGTATAGCGGGGAAACTAACAACCGGCGCTGACTCACCGGCCCTAAACTTAAATTGAGCCATGACTCAGCAAGTGTCTGACCTGTTTCCTACCTGAAATCTGATTTAGGTGAAATTTGACAAGGCTTTTCCTGTCTTAAAAAACCGGAAGCCGAGCCGGAGGACAGCCCCAATTAGTGTGGTTGGGTCCACGCCGGAGGAGGAGGAGGAGTGATTCATGTCGACATGTAGGTGCAGGAGCCTGCTGCTGCCACACACAGAGACATTTTGTGTTGCATCCATCGGCGATGCCCCCGAACTGGGGCAACAGCGCTAACAAGAGCCTCATTACGTCCCGGCGAGTGATTAGAGACGGCGAATTGGAGCAAAGTCGAATTTGTGGGGTGACTGTGCACGACTGCAGAGATGAATTGAAGCATTGGAATTGTTAGGAAATGAAACTGATTGCAGCCGTCATTGTTTAGTTTTGGCCAATTGGCGGATAATAAGTCAGATATCACAAATATGGATCTAATATGGATGCCAGGGACATAAATGAGGAACAACACACAGTCATGCAAAGGGTTACTCACGTCCATTACCGAGCAAGTGACCTGGGAAAAGGAGGAGGAAGAGGAGGAGGAGGAGGGGAATGAGGGTCTGCAGAGAGGGGCCAGGGAGCTGATGGCTAAAGGGATGGAAGGACGGGCGGGTGTGGTGTTGCTATGGGTGATGGGCAGGTCAGGTGGTTACTGCCTGGCAACATGCGCAGGGTGTGTGTGTGTGTGTGTCTGAGGTTAGTGTGCTCTCTACAGCCGTACAATGTACCGGTGGACATTTCGAGGAAATCTGGAATCGGGAATTTCCTGATGTTGTGGAGCTTAAAGCCCTTTCAGACATTGTATGTGATATTTGGCTATATAAGTAAAGTCGACAAGGAATTGTGTGTATGTGTGTGTGTGCGCATGTGTGTGTGTCTTTTGTCTTTTGTGCTGCTGTGCTCTTGAAGTCCCATGAAAGCAGAGGAGGGGTGGGGGTTGGTGGACTTGTCACTTCAGAGGGGCAGCTGTGATGAGGCGGTGGGGAGCTGACTGTGTGTGTGTGTGTGTGTGTGTGTGTGTGTGTGTGTGTGTGTGTGTGTGTGTGTGTGTGTGTGTGTGTGTGTGTGTGTGTGTGTGTGTGTCGGCCTTGAGGGAGCCGAAGCCTTGGGAACATCAATCGCCCAGCGCAACAAAAGGACATTTGTGCATGTGTGTGTGTGTGTGTGCGTGCATGCGTGTGTGTGTGAGAAACAAAGTTGATCAGACTCGGAGTGGGAATTAGTTTTGAATGCGAATTTGCCAAAGTTTATTTGTTGTCGTCTGGCTTTGTGTGTTTGTGTGTGTGTGTGTGTGTGTGTGTGTGTGTGTGTGTGTGTCTGTTAATGTGACTTTTTAAATTGAGCTGCCAGTGCAAGATTTAAATGATAATGGATCCATTGACCTCCAGAAATGCTGCATTTGCGAGTGTGCAATTTTGTGACCGTGTCTGAAAAAACAGGAGCAGCCATAGAACTCATTGTTTGTGTGTGTGTGTGTGTGTGTGTGAACCTGTGCATGTGTGTGCAGGCTTTTCTGTGCCTGCCTGTATTGTCCTCTCTCCAAAATGAAAATGATTGAATGAATGGTAGTTCAACTTTGTGTGTGTGTTTATTTTCATTCCATGTATTTTCCTTTTTGACGCTGTGCACTCTTAAGGAGGGAACACACTGCACACACTGCACACACTCACACACACACTTGGCTTTTATTGGAGCAGACAAAGCGCACAGTCAACCAGCTGGCTGCACGACAGCCACAATCACATTAATAAAACACTTATCTATCCAAACATATTAGCAGACTTCTTGGAAAAGTGTTTGCCTCGGTCCTACAATGTGTGTGTATGTGTATGTGTGTGTGTGTGTTTGTTGGGGTCCATGTGAGGCTGTTTCTGAGAAGTCGCGCTGTCATCCACTCCAAGGTCAAACTATTTTTCTTCCTCTACGTGTTTACAGTCCCCTCACACACACACAAACACACACACACACACACACACCTTTCTGTCAGCCTGCCAATTCTCTCGTACACACTTTCTTTGCTCTTCCTTGTTTGGCCTCATCTTCTTCTCCTTTTTCTTTTCCGCACATATTTCAGTTTTCTGCCCCCCTTCTCTCCCTCCATTTTTCTTCACTTCTTCCTCCTCTCTTTATTTGCTTTTTAAATGTGTATTTCTGTCAATTCTCTCTCTCTCTCGCTCTCTCTGTCTCTCTCACACTTTCTGTCCCCCCCTCCCGTCTATTGTCCTGGTTAATCCGGCCTGCTCCCCGGCTGTGCCCTCGTGTCCAAATGATGCATTAATCCAGGTTACCCCGAGCCATTGTGTATGCTGTACACCCCACCCCATGCACACAAACACACACACACACACACACACGTACACACACACACACACACTGACAAAGGCTCCCCTTTCATAGTCACATCATACAGGCTCAACCCTTGACAGACCAACAACAGACACGCTGCTCCCGACATTTCTGAAATAGAATCTAACGTCCCGGTCGCTGTTAATAAACGAAGCCATCATTCCACCGACGTCCATTCGGAATCACCGCCATAAATTCATCGGCTGTTTTCCCCCTGTGATTTATTACCCGCGACGTGCCTCTTTGTGACCTGTGACCCCGTGTGTTTGCTCAATGCATCCAGCGCGCCTCACACTGAAAGACTCATTGCCTCCGGCCTGCTTTGATTCATTAAACCTCATCTGCATCCTGTGATCAGTTTCCATGAAAATCAGTATCTAATTCTCCACAGTCTTTTTGATTTGGATTACAAATGTCTGCTCTGATAAACTTTGATAAAGGTCACACAGATCAGAGACTGCTGAGAGGCTGCACTGCTTGATCAATCATACATTTCACCTTCTGTAATATTACTCATTTATTCCCTGGGGTATTTCAGAAATGTATTTAACTTAACAATATTTGCAACAGTGATTAATTTCCCTGGGAGGTAGATCTGAGGCGGTGGATGTAAGTGTGTGTGCATGTGTGTGTGTGTGTGTGTAAAAGACACCGTGTCCTTGAAAAGGCTTATTGCTACAGCTGGAACATCATAGGCTCTCCCCTCTCCAACAGTTCCCTCCATGTAGACACACACACACGCACACACACACGTACACCAACCATCCCCCCCATTACATCCCAGACCCTCCAACCTATTCGCCCATTTTTCCCAGCTTAGCAGAAGATGGGGAAGGCGTGAGATGGAGGACGGTGGTGAAAGAGGGCCACTAAAAGCGGCTGACGTTTTTACAAGAGGCCGTAAATCAGGCGAGCACACGGCGCAGGAGCCCGTCCACCTTCCTCCCTCACATGTGGAGCAGAGATGAAGGTGCAGGGAGACAAAGTGGGCCAGAGATTGAGCTGAGACGTCGGCCAAAGAGACACATGCGCTCGGCCGATGATGTAACGTTTCACCGCTGCGTGTGTGTGTACCGTCGGGAAAATCGAAACTGGCATTAACCGAAATGCTTTAGCTTGTTTGAAACTCAATTAGGAGGGATACTTCTCAAAAAGGATCTTAGTAGAAATGCAAACCCCCAAAATCCAGCCCTCTTCTTCCTCTAATGCTAATGAGCTCCTAAAGAATACACACACTTCCTGCTGGATGTCTCATTGTTAATTTTAGGCTTTACTCTCACTGCCGTCTTCCCACTTTTCCCTCATTCTGCGCCTTTCCATGCCTGGGAGACGTACAGAAGAAGCCTGAGGGTCTCTCTCTCTCTCCCTCTCTCGCTCTCTCTTTCACTCGCTTACTCTCAGTCACACACACACACATATCCTTCCTCTTCCTTCCTCTGCATTTAGCCGCGGGTCAATCCTTACGAAACACTCAGAAATATCTCTCAAACTCAGCCCCCTTTTTTTTTCACGACAGGCGTGTAGATTTATATTGCAGTCAGGTTTGACCTAAGAACTTCAACAAGTCCTCCTAAATTGAGTTAAGTTTCTACTCCCGATTGCTTCTCAGCCCTGTATCTCTCCATTTTTGTTATTGTCTTTGCAGTTATGAAAGTTATTACACGGAAGCGTGGCAATGCGTGACATCTGGCAGTGTAAAACAGCTGCAGTACCTCCAATTTCACATTAACATTCTTCCATTCTTCCCGAGCACAACGTTCCTTCTCTTTGCAAACAAATCATGGGTCTCTTTTCCCATCACTCTCTCTCTCTCTCTCTCTCTCTCTCTCTCTCACTCACTCACTCACTCACTCACTCACTCACTCACTCACTCACCTACCCTTACTCTTATTCGTTTTCTTATTCTTATTCTTATTCTTATTCTTACTCTCACATTCTTTCACTCTCTCTCTATTACACCCTCTCTCACTCTCACTCTTTTACACTCACACTCACTCACTCACTCACTCACTCATTCACTCACTCACTCACTCACTCACTCACTCACTCACTCTTACTCTTACTCTTACTCTTACTCTTACTCTTACTCTTACTCTTACTCTTATGCTTAGTCTTACTCTCACATCCTCTCACTCTCTTTCTCTCTCTGACTCTCTCTATTACACTCTCACTCTCTCTCTCTCTCTCTCTCTCTCTCTCTCTCTCTCTCTCTCCCACCATGTTCTCCTGCCTCCTTTACATTTTGCTGTTATGATCTCATCTCAGCCCTGGGCACCTTAACACCTTAACAACTTCCTCACTTCATTAGCTGTTCACGCCGTGTCGAGGTGAACGTCCCCTTTTTATATTCACGCCTCAATAGGAGGACACAGCCCAGTGATGAAAGGAGTGGAAAATGTTCACAGCTGATTCCTGCTTCTACAAAGCAAATATGATGGCTGATAATTGTGCTCTTACTCTCTCTGGTATGTGTTGGAAGGACGAGACGAAGTGGGTTTTGAACTTTGACTCTGCGCTTGGAGGAAATGAAGAGGAAGAGTGTGAATTCATAATTCTTTTTACAAGGAATCGTTTTATTTTGGAGTAAGACATAGTTCACTGCTCCTATATTCGTTTAAAAAAAAAAATCAATGGGGCTATTCCTGAAGACGCTCTGCTGTAGCTCTGCAGCCCTCCTCACCTAAAAGTAGCCTTATCTTCCTCTCCCAGCTGGACCTATGAGCATCAGAGGCATGGAGAGGTATAAAGCATGGATAAATGTGTCTGTGTGTGTGTGTGTGTGTACATGGCTGAGTTGGCATAGGTGGGTATTTTAAGGCATCTCTCACTCTTTCCTTCTCTCTCCGTGTGTGTGTGTGTGTGGTCATAAAGATGTCAGTGTTCCTTTGAAATAGAAGGTGTGATCATCTCCCCAGCTGCTACTGCTGCTGTCAAAGTCGCACATACCTTGTTTTCCAGACCATGATGCATTGTGCCTGAAGTGTGTAGTGTTTGACAGTTCAAATGGAAGGAGATGGAGAAGGACAATTTGTCACAGACAAATACTGGAAGTGTCCTCCAGAGATTTGCTCTGCAGGCAATAGAATACCATCCCTGTCTCCCTGTCCTCAGGTGCCATATCGTGTCTCTGGCTGTCACTCCCTCCGTCTTCATCGCCGTCTCCAAGTGATATTTCTTCTTCTATCTTTTATCACGTCGCCAGCAAAATCGGTTTTAAATGACCATCAAAAAGAATTGACAGAAATAGAGAAACCCACTGGGACCTTATAGCCCCCATGGCATATACATTACAGGCACAATTATGTCGAAAAAGGAGCCAGAGTGCTGCTCTGTGTTGGACTAAGAAGGCCTTCAAGTGGGGAAATGATTCTGTTTTCAACAAAGGTTCCAGAAACGGCACATCCGAATCCTTAGGAGGATGAAGCGGCTCTTTGATCATTACTTAAAGAGGCAAAAAGGCTGTCTCTCCATTTTAATTTCTGTCCGTCTTACCTGGGACCCGAGGCGAGAGCGGAGCCGGCTAGGCAGCGTGAAGAAAAGGCTGCGCACTTTGAAGTTATTGAAATGGGGGAGGAGCGGGTGGAAAATGCCAACGGAGAGCCGGGTGAAGAACTGGTTGAGCTGCTGGAGAGGTTCACCCAAACTGTCAGCCCGAGCTCTGCTGTCTGTGAAATGTACTTTTGAGTGAAATGTGAGATGTTTGGTGTAGATCGTCGGCCCTTTAACGACGCCACGTACGCCACATCAAATGTGTAAAGTCTGCTTGTGTTAACCTCTCATGTTAACTCAATGCGGTGCAGTTTATTCAACAGTCAAGCCCAAGCTGTCAGAATGCATCGATCCCGCCGAGGAGAAATCCCCCAACAGCCGTCAACCCTGCTAGGCGTGATGTTCAGCCCTTAACCCTTTGGAGAGAGCCTGTGTATGTATGTGTGTGTGTGTGTCGCTGACAGGGTCGGGGCGTGCGACATCTGCAAGCGTCGAGGACCTGACACCAGCGATAACTGTTGAGGACGCCTCTGAAACGAAGCCGTTGGGCATTGATGATGTTCATGCCTGTCAGGTTGTGGCAGAGCGTCGACGTTTCCGGAGCCAACGGGCCTCGCAGGAAGAGAGAGCGACGGCTTCCCTGTCTGTGTGTGTATGTGAGTGTGTGTAGAGCTGTCGGCGGTGTGGGGGGTCAGCGCGAGTCGATGGTGGCTGATTTCCTGGAATATATACAGAGCGAGGGGGAAGAGGGATTTTGGTGCATGGAGGTGACAGATCTTCCTTTGTCCAACTGGTGGCATTTCTGTTGTTGCATATAGATTGGACATAAGATGAAGCGGTGTTGCAGGAGGCAGCCCATGTGACTGCGGTGTACAGGTGCCTCTTGATTCCATTGTGTGTCCCTGCACCTCATGCATGTTTGAGCAGGAGACACGAGCGATACAATTACCTCGTCCCTGGGTGCAGGCCAGAACCCATTTCTGCATTAACATGGGAAACGGTAGCTTGTACGTTCCAAAACAGCTGACTGTGGAAGCGCCGCATTCTTTATCCCTCCGGCCAGAAATGAACGCACAGTGGACGGAATCCATTGAGAATATCAAATGAATGTTTTTATGTTTGTAATCCAGATGGAAATACGAGCACAATAGTACAACAGACTGCCGCTAATTCCTTTAATAAGTCAGTAAAAATAGAGTGAAGATATTTTACACCTGTGTAGTTCACAGCTGAATACGTGTTATCCCATTAAGCCACTGCTTTGTGCTTAATATTGTGTGTATTTGTGTGTGTGCATGTTTCACAAAAGACATAAACGCCGCATACACAGTCTTTAAATCGTCATTATGCAGCAAGAGTAACTGCTTTGATGCACGCAGCTCGCAGGCAAATCAATTATGATTTAGAAATTCCATCAACATTGACTTTTACGCCGCAGTGCTGGAATGCTAACACGTTTGTAACCTCTTTGCTGCTCAACAGGTGTGCGTGAGTATGTGTGTGAGTGTGTGTGTGCTTTTAATGTGGGGCCGTCAGCAAAGCATTCTGGGAAACACCTGCAAACACCCACGGCTGCAGCGAGGAGTTCATGCGTGTTTTACATGCTTAATATGTTGCTAAATGCTGCCAGGGGCCTTTGTGATAGTGTGTATCCATGAGGGTGTTTGTGTGTGTGTGCGTACATACTCATTAGCCCTGATCTTCCATTTCATCCACAGCTGAATGTTCCCTGTTCATTAATTTTAACCCATCAACTCCCCCGCCCAGCTAATGGCTAATGTGCTGTATGTTAGCCATTAGCTGGGCGGGCTAATGTTAGCAGTTAGGGCTAATATTACCCCTAATGGCCACACACAGGCTGACCCAGGGAGAACAGAGAGCGTTGGTGATGCTAACAAATGCGCTTCCTTGTGTGTAATGAGTGCATATCTTCAAAATATTACATTCTATTTACATTTGAAGCAGCTCTGTGTACTTGTTGCCTGCCACCAAGGTTTCAGCCAGCTTGTTAGCCTACCATGGCCTCTCTAACCAGGCCCACCGCTTCCTTCCCACGTAGAGCCTATCTAATCTGGCTTACTTTGAAACATTTGGAGTTACAAAACAGCTACAAACAACAACAAGACGGCCATGTTACTACATTACTGAGTGAAATTCATGTCCTAGTGAGCGCTTTAGAGTCATTTGCCTCCTCACCTGGAGACAGAAAGTAGGCCAGTGTGATCACGTACATGTAAAATAATTGCCACACACACACACACACACACACACACACACACACACACACAGACACAGACACACACACACACACAGACACACACTGCTATCCCAGTTTGTTCTTGTTCCCAAGGTCACGGTATCCCATCCTCCTCTCTGTCCCCATTTATCCCTGGTATAATGGGATATGCTGACCGACACACACACACACACACGGCCCATACAGGTCTTTGTAAAGCACGTAAACCTGGATACATGCTGACTTTTGCATTTGAAGCACACGCACAAAGACTGTAATGCAGGTCTGATGGAGAACATAGAGGTCAGTGGTGTTGGTGGATCCACCTTCTCCTTCATGTCCTCCTTTCCCCTCCTTCCTTTATTAGCTGTGTGTGTCTGGGTGTGTGTGTGTTAGGGCGCCCTCACGGGATGAAGACAGAAATTAAAATCGGCAAGGGCAATGAGACTGACTGACACATACGTATTTATTTTGCCTCCCTGGACTGAAAGTGTGCAAGTCTGTTTTCTCTCTGTGTGTATGTGTGTGTGTGTTTGTGTTTGTCTGTGTGTGTGTGTGTGGTGGGCAAATATAGGGTTAACGACTCCCAATGCCTGGGGTCTACAGTTGCCGTAACCCTGTCAGTTAGTGAGGGCAGGTAATTACTTTAGAATGACAGGTCTAGAGGGCAGTGTGTGTGTGTGTGTGTGTGTGTGTGTGTGTGTGTGTGTGTGTGTGTGTGTGTGTGTGTGTGTGTGTGTGTGTGTGTGTGTGTGTGTGTGTGTGTGTGTGTGTGTGTGTGTGTGTGTGTGTGTGTGTGTGTGTGTGTGTGTGTGTGTGGACGTGTGTTTAGAGGAGTGTGTGTTGTGAGTTTATACTTGTATGCATGTATTATACATGTGTATATGAAGGTGTGCCTGCAAGCTTTTAGTGTGTGTGTGTGTGTGAGTTAGTTGGGGGGATGGGAGGATACAAGATGGATGGAGAGCAGCAGCATTTCTTACCCCATTCAATTCAATTAGACAGCGTATATTGACAGGAGGGGAGGACCACCTGCTAACGTATGCAAAGCACACAGCGAGGGGCTTCATGTGACAGCTACACCCCAATACACCCCCCCCCCCCCCCCCCACACACACATACACACACCCCTACCCCCCATCAGCACATGCTGTGTTGTTAGTGTGTGGACACTGCTTCCTCCTCTCCTCTCCTCCTGTGTAACCATGTTGCCGTAGTTACACACTGTTCACACCTCCACAGAAACACACCTCGACTTCTTCCTCAGACAGCAGAAGTGAATTCATGGAGAATGTATTAGAGTCGTAGACCTTAAGCCACGAGACTGGTCGCAGAGTACAGACAAAGTGTATCGTTGGGACGTCCTCATAACTTCTCTCCATGTCTCTGCATCCTCCTGTCCATTCCTGAGGCATGTGTCCGTGTGTGTGTGTGTACGCTTGTGTGTTGTCCGCACACCCGTTGCGTTTTCTGCGAGATTGTATCCTTGAGATTTGTGCCGCTCAGCTTCCGCCGTGTTTCCATTCAGGTGGGATTTATCCAAGTGTGCTTTAGAAAAGATGCCTCCTCCTTCGCACACATTACAATACCTTAATCCAGGAGTGAGCAGGGGAGGTAAAGGAGGAAGAATATGAGATTAGAGGCACCGGAACAAAGCCAAGGAGCAAATGGAGAGAGGAAGAGGACACGAGGTTAGCAAATCAGGAAAGAATGAAGGTAAAAGTGGATTACAGGCCATGGGTCATTGCGCAATGTATACACACTGTTACCCTAGAGACAGGAGGACAACCAGATCATCTATTTCCTTTATTATAATATTGACTGAAGTTTATTTGATTTAATCCAAGTTCAGAAGAGATGTCGATCGAGCACAGTGTGTGTTTGTGTGTGTGTGTGTTTGTGTGTGAGAGAGAGGGACTGGGATGAAACATTTAGTAGGAAAAGACCCTGGAAACCGTCTTTACTTTTTTATCTGGATTCATGAAATCCGCCTGTTTACACTGGCAAAGAGTCTATACGAGGTGATGTCATCGTTGTTTTACAGGAAGTGGCGTGTGTTTACGTCGGCATACAAAATGGGTCCCGAGGCGATCGGATTAATGCAAAGTCCTTCCAGACCGCCTTCCTCCGCATTTTTTCATTTCCTGCACTTCCAGCCTTTGTCCCTCCTCCTTGCTCCCCCCCCCCCCCCCAAACGTTCTCATCTCCCACACTCCCCTCTTCATCCCATCCTCTCCTCTGCCCGTAGACTTCGCGATGAAGCAATCTCTCCTCGCCACCCATCAAGGTTTAATCTCTTTCCCCTACCTCCTCCCCCCTTTTCATATCAGCTTCTGAGTTGATAGTCATTTTCGCAATTTCATAAAGCCCTTTGTGTTGTTGTTGTTATAATTCGGTGTTAGTGCACCACCTTGTAGTCTCGTGTTAGCAAAGAGAGCAACTCATTTAGAAAGTTTGGACGTGTGCTCTTTAAATCCCCACCTCTCCTCCCATGTGATTGCCGCGAGGGGCTTTTTAAGATGTTTGTTTGCAGGACTTTCATTTCATAATCTCTCTATGATCTGGTTTCATGGGGTTGGGCTCTCTCATTTGGCGGAGCAGCGGGGGTCATATTAAACCTCGGCTTCAAACACACACAGGGCTTAACCAAACTCCAAAAACACATAATTACAGGCATATTTCACACCAAGACCGACATTTGCAATCGGAGATGTAGCGTTTCAGTTAGAAGTAAGTAAAAGAGTTAAACGTTATGAACATTTCATTATGCATTAATGTGTTTCCAGCTGTGGGGATTATGTAGGTTACTCTCTTTGTCTTGGCCGCTAATTGTGGGGGACATGTTTTAAGCAAACTGCTTTCAAAGTGCAGCAAAGTGAGTCATACAATATCCTGCAGTAAGTGTGTGGGGGACAGAGCTGAGGAAATGAGAAGGGAAGGAATGAAGGATTTAAAAAAAAAAGAGGGAATATAATCCAGAACGGTTCTCATTGGTGCTTCCCCAGACAGATTATAGAGCTTTGAAGGCCCCGCAGGAGAGGAAGGGAGTGTTTGGATGGGACACAAGGGAAGTTAGGGGAGGGGGGAGGTTGGTATTGCTGGTGTGTGTGTGTTTCATGAGCAAAGCGACGCTCTGAATGGCTCCCATCCTCCTCTTTCTCACCGTTCTTACCTCCACCCACTTCATCCCCCTGTGACGTGGTTTCCTTGTAATCCACTCAGACACCTTGTGACGTTTGTTGCTCCATCGAGAGTGCGGGCGTGCTCACCCACACACAGCACACACACATACACTCCGCTTCCCCTCTCTCTCTCTTGTCTCTCGTTCCAAATCCTTCCCTCTCTCTGTCTCTTCTGTCCATAGAGAGAGAGAGAGAGAGAGAGTTGTGTCATCTCTGTGGCAGCCATTATGTGAACCTGCTGTTTGTTTGTTTGCTTTTCTGTGTTTGTTCATCTGTGTGTCTCCCAACGATGGCACCATAAATGTCTGTTTGTTTAATCTGCTTGTTTGGACGACGTCCATCTGAGTACATTTATTCTGTCAGACACAGAGAATGAGGGAAATTCAGAAATATTTAATGTTCTTTACTTGTTAACTCGTGTATCTGTGTAGGCTGTGGAATTATAAACTTTGCACATTTTATACGCTTAATTGATGGAAGGACAGCACATCCTCCACCCAGTAACCTCTAGAATGAGTCAATATGAGAGGTTTAATACCTAAAGCTATGGAAATATGGTCTGTAAATGTAAATATCACATTAGTATGGCCACTGGAAATATTTAAACACGAATATTTCAGCACCTAAAAGGTCATTTGATCTTAATGTGAGAACAAACCTGCCGGGCACAACGATCCAACGACGCACCGCTGCCTCACCAATCTGACGAACCGGATCACTCTGCGTCACGCGTCTCCTAAATGCTTAACGACGTCTCCAGCGTGTCAGATGTGGACGAGCTGGAGGAAACAGAAGATTAGCTTTCGTGTGTGTGTGTGTGTGTTTTATCCCTGTGTGTGTATTGTAGTTTGGACTGCATGCGTGAATCTCACCACTCCTCTTGTGAAGTTGCATTAGCAGAGCTTATAGAGCGATTTCATGGTAATGCTGCCAAATACTGCTCCCTAATCTCCTGCAGGTCCCTGTGCGGCGCGGCCTTATTGCTTAAGCATAGCCTGATTGCTCCTCTCCTTACATATATTAACTTGTGCTCCCCTCTAGATTCAGAGGCAAAGATAGAGAGATGGGGGGGGGGATTTGTGAAGCCTGGACAAGCTCGGGGGGACAGGAAGTTCAATCGGAGACGCGGCAGGACAACATGAGAGAAGAGGCGGAAACAAGAAACGAGGTGAGGAACGGAGGATTGGCGTGAAAAGATGAGGGGATAACTCGCTGAATTAATAGGACGAGGTGACTGCGGGGGGCTTCACTTGGGTATTCAGAGTGGATTTCCTGACTGTTTGTACAGGTGGCTGAATATCCCAGCATGCATCTGCTGTTCAGCTGCAGGAACAGGGAAAGCAGGCCGGGGCGTCCTGATCTCCCGTTAGTTAAGAAACAAACCGCTTACATCCGTTGATATGGGTGCAAGAGCCAAGACGATGAGGGGGCTAAAGACTACATGTATGTGTGTGTGTGTGTATGTGTGTATGTGTGTAAGTGTGTGTGTGTGTGAGCCCTGAATTTAATTTCCGCCTTGCATGGTGAGATAAGTCAAGCTTAATGAGCTGACACAGACAGAGAGAGAGAGAGAGAGAGAGTGATGGAGAGGGACAGGGAGGAGGGTAAGGGGTATCCTGTAGATCGCATTGAGAGACGGGATGATAGAAGGGTCTGTGTGCGTGTGTGTGTGTGTGTGTGTGTTTTAATACTCTCAGCTGATTTCTCTGACGCTGACTGTAGCTGTAGTACTTCTGCTGACGGCATTGTATCTGTGTGCGTGCATCTATAGTTTCGCCGTCACTGCTGTAATAATCTGAGCCTGTTTTTACACATTACGTCAATGAAAGTTGTTGTTGTTCTTCTTCTTCTTCTGTTCTTGTCGTTAATCGATTTCAAAAAATGTGTCAAATAAACACGGCTCTAATCTCAGGCAGTCGAGAGTGTAAATGTCTTAGTCGCTGTAGGGACAAAGTGGGTGAAAGGTCACCCCACGCAGATTTAAAGGAGCTGTCCAGTGCTGAAACGGGAGCTCTCCAGGGTGCTGAATGAAGAATTCAGCCACCCTCTCGCTCGCTGCCTCTTCTCTTCCTTTCGGTCGCCACCGCCTTCTTCTTCTGTTATTGCCAATAAGGTGCCAATAAGTCCTTTTTGTTTGTTAACCGTGCGTATCGATCCACGCTCCTCTAACCGCTTAATCCCTCTCTCCTCCCGCCTCAGTGGGAGACAAATGTCAACCTCTGTCTCTAGAGTGATGGGGGGAGGGGATGATATTTACATTTACACTACTATGACCTCGCCGTCTTCTCGCAAACACACACACACACACACACACCACGGCGTGAATGACAGTCGATGCGTTGATATTGTGTCTATACTGTGCGTTTGTGTTTCATTCCTTTGTGTTGATCGACGCCGCGCACGCGCCCAAAATGCCGAGCAGCTGGTAGATAAGCTTGAATGATTTGCTGTGCGGCCGTGCGCATACGCGTTCGCACCTGTGATGAAGCCCCCCCTGCCCCCCCACGGGATGTGACATCTGATGTGCGATGGTTTGTGGATTTGTGTGTGTGTGTGTGCGTCGAAAGGCCGTGCGTGCGATGTTAATCAGCCTGTCACACTAAGGCAGAGTCCTGTGGGGAAAAGCCTGTTGTGTCTGGAGTTCTCCACAGGATTTCCCTTTATAAACATACAAAACACACACACACACACACACACACACACACACACACACACACACACACACACACACACACACACACACACACACACACAGAAGGACACACTCAGGTTTTCCCCTTTTCTCTGCTGTGTGTTGAGATTAGATCGAGGCGTGATTGCACAGAAAACCTGCTTGTGAAAGTTCACACCAAGTATGAGGAAAAGTCAGGAGAAGTTAAGAAAGTGAGAAACATTACGAGGTGGACTGTGTGTTTTTTTTTTGTGTCAGAGTGTGTGCGCCCGTGTGTGTTTCACCACCTTTTTGCACACATGGCACAGCTGTGTGCGGTGTCACACTGCGCACATCTGTGCCGGCGAACATGCAAAGAGCCCTTTGTCAAATCATTATATTAACTCACACATGTTCAAACCAAACACACACACACACACACACACACACACACACACACACACACACACACACACACACACACACACACACACAAAGAACATACATTATTTTGCTTGGCACACGATAATGAACATATGTGCCCTCTGTCTTAGCACTATATTAACACACACTTTGTACATAACTGCCCTCTCTGACCTCAGACTCAGCCCCTCCCATTCACTCATATATACACACACACACACACACACACACACACTTGCTTCAGGGCTGTAATTTATCTTGTGTTACCCATTAGCACAGGTCGCCGGAGCAAAGGAAAGAAACAGGCGAAAGCAAATGAGACGCAGGAAGCCGTAGCAGGAGAGGCATCGGGGGGCAGGAACATAGAAAGACGATGTCCATATGACGTCCATCTGTCCATCTGTCCACCTGTCCACCGGTTTTACACTTTGTGAGCTCGTCTGTGTGAAAGTGGGCGGTAACACGGAGGCCTGAGGCTATAAAGGCATTTGCATTATTAGATGTCCACTTGTGTTTGCTGCAGAGGAAAGACACTGGCATTTCTTGCAGCCTTACATCCTGTTTCTTTGTGGCTACACCCTCACATTTACACACACACACACACACGCACACGCACACGCACGCACACACACACACACACACACACACACACACACACACACACACACACATAGACAGAGAAAGGGGAAGAGAGAGAAAGAATCCTTAGAAAGCCTTCTACTGTTTGTTGTCAGCAGAGCGGTGTGTGTGTGTGTGTGTGTGTCTGTGTGTGTGTGTGTGTGTGTGTGTTGCCGTGTGCACACACACATTCAGTGCGTTACAGGGTTGGTATCGGCAGTGTTATTAGGTTCTCATTCTGGAACCTAATTACAGAAGCAAAGCTCTGCGTGAACGAGGCTCCAGCCCACATTAATTCTGCTAAACTGAATATAAGAAAGAACACTCGGATTTATATCTGTAATGAGAATGTTCCTCGCTTTGCCTCGCAGCGATGAAATATCTGATCAATTATTGAAAACCGGCACATTTACATTTGCTTTTCAAACGGTCAAAACATCAGAAAAGGTAGTGGGCGCCGCAGCGCCGCCGTCATCGGTAAGAGCAGCGTGCGGTGGGAAGGTCACACTGTTCTGAGAATTGGCCCCCTCATTTCCCAGAGTGCTGCTTGAGTGACTGGTTCAGTGCCTGTGTGAACGAGTGTGTGTGTGTGTGTGTGTGTGTGTGTGTGTGAGTGAGTGATGTCAGGGCCCTGAGCGGACAGCCTTGTTTCAGCTGCTGTTAATCACACTCCATCTCTGACAGAACAGCGCTGTGCACGGATCTTTGCTCTCTCCTCCTCTACCTCCTCCGTCAGCCTCGTCAGGCCTCTCCGTGTCTCTTCCTCCGCCGTCCTCCCATTACTCAGCTGGTTGTTTACGTCCCCCACAATTAAGATAATGGATGACGGATTCCATCTTCACTCCTTCATTTGCGTTTGTTCTAAACCACACTGACGCTGCGAGATCTCCAAACTTAAGAAAGTCGTGCTTATCTGTCCTACAAAATTGCTTTTCAGGCATGATTTTGACCTTTCAGCAGCTTATAAAACGCTCAGCACCGTCTCTCCGTCTCTCTCTCTGTCTGTCTCTATGTCTGTCTCTCTCTGCCTCTCTCTCAGATTAGCTCAGACAAACACTAAAGAGCTTTTTCTTGCCTTAAGAGACAAGCACTAGTTAATCTGATTCCCGTATGCAAAGTTTTCTCATTTGGGACTTTGATGGAGCCACAGATGTATGGAGGGATCCTGCAGTAATAGGAAGAGGAAGACAGAAAGCCTTAATATAATTAGACTACAGTCTCTCAGCCAAATGCGCGTCGGCACCAGTAAAGCTGATAAAATGTGATGTCTGACCTTCTCCACACTTAGTCCAGTTTAGCTCCACGTTCACCCGCACTCACTTCATCCGCCTGCAGGCCCCTGAGCAGCTACTCGCCCAAATTAAATTTCTCATTTGGAAGGAGTAAATGAAGTTTGTCTGTTGTCGGTATCACGTAAAGGTCAGAGCAATGTATTCTCTTGAAATAGTTTTTAGATTTTTTTCCCCGTCCTCCTCCTCCTCCTCCTCCGCCTCCTCCTCCCTCAACCAGGTACCTCCAGTCTCCCCTCAATGCCAGATGGCCGCAACCCATCACTGTTAACGGGCGTTGAAGGGAAGAAGGAGCGGCGGGATGGGGATAGCCAAGCAGGCAGTCCATGTATTATTAATTGTGAGTAATAGGGGCTTGTATGGGTGTATACATTATTGAGGCCAGGTTCTTGTGAGGGCAGTTAAGCTGAAGTGGCGCTTTGCTTAATGGATTGAGACGGAGTCGGCCCGAGCGCAGGGTGTGGAAGGGAACACCTGTTTGTACCGCGGGGCAGATGAGCGGGCGATATGGATCTGAAACCTTCAAACTGCCTCACCACGTATAAACAGTTAATACCCCCACCTTTCACACACACACACACTCACCACACCTGTGTCCTCGATTCTGATTGGTCGGTTTCTAGCGGAAACCTGAATGAAACTGCAGCAGCGTCTGGTCGTTTCATTTCACTCTCATCCTACCGAGGCCACATACAAACACACACACAACACACACAAACACACTTTACTCCAGCCTTGAGGGGAAGTGCTATTTCCCTTCCTTGTGCGTGTGCGTTTAGCTATACCGCAGCGTGGCGTGATAACAATCAAGCCAGGTGTTAATATTGCTGCACATATCTACACACCTTTCCCCCCGGCTGAGATCTAATCATCTAAACATTATTAGCATTGTTTTCTAGCCTGCATTAGTATGCGACGGAGCCCTCTGTCTCCATTCCATGTGTAGGAGGACGATAACATGACTGATATAGAGAATCCTAACGTGTCTGCTGTTGGAGATGTAATCCTATACACTTGGTGCTGTACACACCGAGTGGCACGGAGCTCTTAGGCTGCAGTTTGTAGCATTATGCATGCTGGTTTGGTGGGAGGAGTGCTGGCTGATCCTCTCAGCTTGGTGGCAGCTCCTGTCATTGGAAAGAACAGTATCACTCTGTATTTACATTGATCCTTATTAGGATGGGAGATTAAACCCTCAGCAAAGACTGCACTGCGCTATGGAGTTGCACCGTGCACCACATACATATAAAGGCCTTCAAAAACACACCCACACACACAGGCACACCCCCACGCCCACACACACACACACACACACACACGTACACACACCCGCCGTCACAGTCATGCTTCAGTGTTAATCTAGGACGCAGACGTTTTGTGTCCGAACCCTTTTTTAATGTGGATTTTCTAATTCCTGCTTTCGTAGCCGTTTCTTGTGATATATTTGGCTCGCAGGAATTCCGACCCTTGCAATTTCATTTTTAGAATAGCATTTCTAATCAGCACAAATTTCTGTCAGAATCTAATTAATTTAGCGAGATCATATGAGGTTCTGCTCCAAACTTTCCTCCGTTGCCATAAGCTCCACCTCAGCAGCCGGCTGGGGATCCTCCGTCCATTCAGAGGGGAGGATGGATGGGGGTCTCCGGGGCAACAGGACAGGTCATGCAGCGTTGTCATGTTGTACCGTTTCCAATTATATTATAGGCTGTTTGTTTCCTAACCCTGTGATGCAGCGTCACCCTGGCAACAAGCCAGCCAGACACGGCACAGGACCATAACATCTCGAAGCACCTGTGTGTGTGTCTGTGGGGTGTGTGTGTGTGTGTGTGTGTGGGATGGAGAAATGGAAGAAACGCATGATTTCATAGGTGTTTGCAAACCATTAACATTGTTTCCTCAGATAAAAGTGTCTTTTTCTATAGTAGATTTGACTCAAGTCCACTGAATATGGATGGTCCTGCTTGTGCTGTTTAACCAAAGCCGATATGGATAAAATGTGTGTGTGTGTGTGTTTTCCATGTGCCTGTGTGTGTGTGTCTACTACTATGAGTTATCTCTCTCCGGCTCCTCTGCACTGATAATATGTAGGCCTTATAAAAACTCTTCCCCTGAGGAATACGAGAGGCTAAAATCAACAGGAACATATACACACACACTCACACTCCCATCGGAGGGAAACGGACACAAAGATAGAGGTGAGGAGAGGAGCAGAGAGAGAGAGAGAGAGGCGAGATAGATATCGGGGTGTGTTTCTGTTCTGACATGGACGAAGAACTGCAGAGCGCAGACCAGAGCAAAGATAGGAGGAGAGAGAGGGAAAGAGAGAGGGAGAGGGAGAGGGAGGGAGAGGAAGAGAGAGAGAGAGAGCAAGCAAGAGAGAGAGAGAGTCTCAAGCAGGAACAAGACAATAGAGAGGCTTAGAGAGATACAGATCAGGACCTGGAAGTTGTTCTCTCTGTCACAGATGAGAGATGAGGTGATAAAGAGGAAGAGGGGAGGACAGAAAGAGAAGGGCAGGGGAGTGGAGGGGTGGAACTAAAGGGCAATGGGAGGCATTTCCCTACTTGTGCACAAATGGAGCAAAAGGTGAAGGGATCAGCGTGAGAGGAAAAATGCCACCGAGTCGATATGGAATGGTGAACGGCTAAAGTTCAGTGGAGACACATTTGGCTCAAATGTCCTTTTTTTTCCTACATGCAGCATCAACCCCAAAATGTTCTCTGCGTGTGTCTCTCTGGCCATTTCAAACCAATGGAGACGCAAATGCAACGTGAAAATGCCAACATTTAAATGCAATGATCATTCGGAGACGCCTCATTTATCTCCATATATGCATGTGCAGAGTGTAACATGTCTCTGTGACACTGAGACACTAGAGAGACACACGACAGCCCTGCAACACACACACTATACTATTGGATTGTTGTACATTTTGCATGGATTATTCATTTCATACAGTATTTATATGACAATCACCTCCTGTTGCTCACTAACACAGCTTCCAGTTTGCTTTCACTGAGCTTTCCTTCCATGCACGCTTCTATACTTCCATTATCTCCATGCTTATCCAGGTCAGCAGCTCCTTTGGGGATCTCCAGGTACTCCTAAACATTCTGATTGATTGATACTAATTTCTGTTAGGTTCTGGGTCATCTTCCCAACGCATCGGTCCCAGAGCGCCTATATGATGCAGTGACAAAAGCCTGTAACATCTCCACATCCTGTAGCATCACATTCCTACAATAGTTATGTTATCTTACTCACTATAGCTGTGACGAGATCAAATGAAGACCAACTGAGAGCTTCACTTGTAGCAATTGTAGCACTTGACTTGTATCAATTTGTAAATGGCCACAGGAGCATATTGTTATTCATTATTCATTTCTCTTATTCACCCATCCTCTTTAAGCTCTACAGTAGATTGCAGTAGATTCAATCTTAATAATGTGTGACTATTGCTTCATACGACGCCCCACCGACACACAGATGTGAAGGATCGGCGCTGCCTGGCGTCATCCTGACACGTCACTGTTGTTGTTCCCAGCTTGTTGCCCAGGAGAGTGGAGGCATGTAGCTGCAGGTGGGTGTTGATGCTTCCTGGCCTCCTATTGGAGCTCTGCTCAAGGTCTGAAGATCACCTCACAACATGAAACAAAGGATTTGTGCACAGTCTCAATAAAACACACGCAGCACTGTGCAGACCCTCCGTGACTAAAGTATCTATCCTCTCTCCGCTCACTGTCCTTCATCTCGTCCCGCCTCATCTTCAATGCTTTTATGTCACTAAGCAGAAATCTAGTAGCAGACTGTTAATGCTGACTGATTTGGTGCAGGTATTAAAGGTAAACGGCAGTCAAGTAGAAGAAGAACACTCAGCGAGGATTCTATTTTCTTCTAAATTCCTCTATTAAGTGTTCATAAGTCAGCAGGCCGCCGAGGGACGACGGCCGATAAAGAAGCAAATAAATGCAAATAGACTTGCTTTTTTAATGGAATACAGATTTGTCAAAAGAATTTTGCTGTGTGTTTGATGAATATCTGGGTGAAGTGATTAGCGAGCATGCATTAATTTATGCTACTTTCGCTCTCAGTGTCAAATAAATTTGATGCAGACCGCGAGAGGGAGAGAGAAGATGAGGGGGATAAAAGCAGTGAGAAGGAAAAAGCATTTTTGGAGGAAGAAGCTGTGAGCAGGCGGAGTCATGGCTGGTTTCGGTTGCTAAGTTATACGGGGAGGAATGAGGTACGTGATCTGAGGCAGAGAGAGACGATGAAGAGAGAGGGGCAGAGAGTGAGGCCACTTTTATGTCCGTCTATCTATCACCGCCTCGGTTTGTTTTTATGTGTACATGCTAGGTGTGTGGTATAACGGGAGGGTAATACACTTAAAAGCTCCTGGCGATGAACAAAGAAGCCTTCAGGCCGGAGGTGTTAGTCACATCAAACACATCACTACTTCAAAGCGGCCCTATATACTTCAAACGTACACCTATAAAACGTACAGGCATCAATACGGCCTTTCTGTAAGAGCTCCAGCATCAAGTCTATTGATACTTGGCTTTAGATGGAAGCTTTATCCTTGTACCAGTGTGACGCACCACGCAAGGTCAGAGGTCGGCTTGATTTACACACACACACGAGCACGGAGGCTTGATTTCATCCTAAGCGGGCTCGTTATGTTCTCACCTGCGATTTGATGTGTGTGAATATCACATCTTCTTCATCTCACTTGTCGTATGTGTCTTCCACTCTGCTGCCTACACATCCTCCTCCTCCTCTTCCTCCTCCTCTCTGCCACTCACCCTCTTTCTTTCCCTTTTCGTCTCTTTGCAGGAGCCTTTGAAGAATAATAGGTGAGCACTGGGAGTGCTATTGATTTTGACTTGCCGTGTTCAGGGAAAAAGTGAGCTTTATTTTCTCCAAAATACAGACCAAAGAGGGAAAAATGCCCATATTTCTGTATTCCTTTCACATCCAATTTGTGTCCATTTTCTCTTTTCTTTTCCTCTGTGCTATTTTGTCGACTTGTCTATTCCTGCCTGTTTGTCTTCCACAGCGCTGGGTTTGTTTTCCTCTTTGCTTGTCAGTCTTTTTGGGGGGTTGTGTGTGTGGTTTCTCTCTCACTTCATCGCTCTCTCTGCACATTCTAACCCTTTCTCACTTCTCCGCCCGTCCGAGCCTTTGGTTCAGTGTCCCAGCCGTCCTTCTGGTGTCGGTTTTATGTGTCAGGCAGAAGGCAACACTCAATACTGACCACACACACACAGACACACACAGACACTAATACTCTGAAACTGAAACCATCTTGGTGACCTAAACCTCACTACACTCACCCGTTCTCTCATGCGTCGGCGTATCCTCTCCATCTCCTGCTTCCTTCCACGCGCCTCAGGCAGTGTAGCCTTAAACGCGCCGCATGGCCAGACACACACACACCTGCGCACACACACTCACACACCGGAACCTATGTAGACACACAGGAGCCAGCAGGCATTCAACCATAAACATGCAGATGTATGTGGGCAGCACAGGTGAATGACAAGTAGCCGTGTGTTGGGAGCCTCAGGCGTTACTCTCAGCGACTGATGCAAAGCGAGCAAAGTGGCTCCTGGTTTCATGTCGCTGATACGGTTCATGGCCATCTGTACGCCAATGTAGGCAGGCAAAATTGAGAGATAGTCGGATGGAAAGTGACGACACACTGATGCTTGAGTCTTGCTGTGTTCACACGAGGACTGAACGAGCTCAGAGCTGATGGAGTTACTTGTTTAAGTGCTGCGCTCGCTCTGTCGACTCCATCATTTAGTCTATTTAACTCTATTTCACCCTGATTTTCCCTTTTAATTAAGCTTTGGTGCCAAGAGGAGAAATAATCAAGGTCGTGACCCCCTGCTAGATTCTAGGCCGTAATCTATTCCCGTCACTTCTGGAAGTTGAGAGAGAAAAGGTCAGCGAGGGAACGTCTTTGTCCGTCGCCCCCAGTGAATATTCATAAACCAGCAGCTTTGTCTATGATTCAGTCTAATGTATCAACAGCTGTACATTGTGCTGACATTCATTGCATATGGCTGCTGCGGCGTTTGTATTATGGCAGTCTTAGCGGGGTAACTGCTGAGAAACGGCAGATGCGAGTGCGAGATGTGTGTGCGCGTGTGTGTGTGTAGTCATCTATAATGTGAAGGTGCTGGGATACCAGAGTGTCGATAATGTGTAAATGTGTGCCGCTTGCAGATTTGAACTCATTCATATTCACATTTGTATGCACATTCCCCGGCTCGCTCTGATGTGATAGCACCAAACAAGCGTCAGTGTTGTGATGCCAGATTGAATGTAAATATGAAAGGAGGATGCAGCGTGTGAGAGAGAGAGTGTGTGTGTGTGTCAAGAATTTCCTCCTGCCCTAAAAGTAGCTACCAGCGTCATTGCTCTCATTTAGTTGCATAAGAGAAAAGAAAGAATTTGGCCTCATTTACTTCCCTTGGGAAAGCAAGGGAATGAGTGGGAGAGAGAGAGAGAGAGAGAGAGGGGGGGGGGTATTGAAATGGAAAACAAGGTGTCCTTGTGATCACATTGCAGTACTTTCAAAGTGTTTGTCATGTCATTGCTCCGAGGTATAGAAGCTTTTTTTTCTTTTCTTTTTGGCGCATTTGGGATGTATCAGTTAGAAGTGGGAATGAAATGAAAGCGAGTGAGCGAGGGAGGAAGAGGAGAAGCTCTATTAATAATCTGTGTGTTCCCTGCAGCCTCCATTGTGGCAACTCTGACTGTGGACCTCAGATTACACAGAGGGGATTTAACCTGCCACGTCACAGCTGCAGCTTATAGCGTATTGTGTGTTTGTGCGTCATTTCCACCCGTTTGGATCAGCGTCTGGGTCTGCAGGCTGTTCCTGTATTGGCAACCGTGTTGGCAGGTGTAAACACAGTACTGTCATATATGTTCTTCTCCCCTGAGAGGCTGTGCGCACTGCCAGTTGACTGTCTCTCTACTGGTGTTGTCTCCATGTCTGTGTGTGTGTGGAGGGTAACGTATCCCAGAAGACATCAGCTGGGCCCGGCTGTCATGGATGCTGCTTACATCTACATGATGATATGAGACCCTGACAGACGCGGGGGTTCGATCTGGTTGAACTTGAGGTGAACAACACAGTGGACAATGAATGGAGCAATAGAAGCAGTAGAAAGGTTTTTAAGGACATTTCACATGGATCCGTATGTTTTTGTCCTTTTCCCATTCTGCATTTCTGTGTAGAGGTGAGCCGTCTCTGCTCGAATGTTTTTCCACGGCGTCCCTGCGTCCATTCGCCGCAGAAATCAAACGGCGTCCCCTGCTGTTGGGCGATACACCGTTGTTCCGCCGAGGCTTCCCTTTGGTTTTGATCTTTGCTTTGTCTCTTCTGACACAGTGGCTGTCGGTCGTCGCGCACTCTAATTAAGGCTTTTGACTTCGTACAAAACAACTCGCTAACTTGCTATTTAAACATTAATGGCTTTGAAGCGGCCGACCGGCTTTTTGTACTGACACTCAATTAATTTCTGTGGTGGTAATTTGTGCAAAGAGATTCTTTCACCTCACCTCAGTATGTGATGCTCACCACTTCCATGTTTTGGAGTGAAGAAACGCTCTTATATGAAACACCTTGGCTCTCAGTGAGTCAGTCTGGTGATGACGACAATGATGATGATGATGATGATGATGCACTTCCCTCTATAAGACAAGAGACAGAATTCCACGTCAGAACCTAAGCCTGTTTGCCTTTGTGTTGAATATGGAGCGGCACAGAGGGAAGCGCCTATCGCTCTCCAACACAGAATTTTCCACGGGCGGATGCTTTGATTAAGAATGGATGACGACGCTCTCGCTCTTCTTCTCGTCTCGTTTCCGCACATTGTTTTTTCTCGCTCCCGTCGCACCTCCTTACATCGCCTCTGAGGTTGTCAATCAATCCCCTTCTTTTCTGAGGGAACCCGGCACGTATACAGTAGGAGGGAACAGGAACCAGAGCCAAGCAGCGGATGGATGGATGGATGGATGGATGGATGGATGGAGGGGGGGAAGGAGAGATGGAGGAGGAGGAGGAGGAGGAGGAGGAGAAACATGTCCCTTTTTCCTCTTATATAAGCATCCAAACCCTCCAAACCCTCCCCCCGCCCCCCGCCCTTCTCTCAGCCAATCATCCCGCCACACTGCTGAATTTGGGTCATTGCAACGTGTTGCCGCTGTCTCCACTGGCTGATTCGTTTTGCTGTAATCTCTGAAAAATAGGCTGGGAGGAAGAGGAGGAGGAGGAGGAAGAGGAGGGGGGGTGATTGAAGTGCGGGGCTTTTTCCCCTTCTCCAAAAAATGTAACCTGTCTTCTTGATTTTCACAGTCAATTATCTGGCTTTGCCTTCTTTTATCTGCTGTCTGCCTCCTCTTCCCTCCATCCCTTAGTTTCCTCCCCGTGAGCTCCGGAGCATCGTTCCTCCGCCATCTGCACGCTTTCTCTCCCCATTAGTCATGAGTTGATGCACGCAGCACCCAAATCGTCAATGAAATCTGGAAAAAAAAACTCCCCGCACTTAAGTTGGATCAGTGGCGTTTAAGAGAAAAAAGCCCTTCGCATTTTTGATTTTCTCCGCCGCTCAAAAGCTCCGACTGGATGGGATCTACGGGGAGGGAGAGGAGGGAGGGAGAGGAGGGAGGGAGAGGTGATGGGATGAGAGGAAATTGATAGTGAGGCACAGAGAGATGACGAAGTGAAACTAGACAGTTTACATCGGGAAAATAATGGAAAAGCACCTGAGGCTCAGATGAAATAACATCTCCAGGTGAGAGGAAATTGGAAGAGAAGGCGGAAAATACACCGGCGATATTCCAAACCCGCTCGCAGGCTCATTCATACTTTAATTCTTTCATTCTTCCATTATTCAAATTCAGAAATGAGATGTTTGATGCCGACCCAGCCCAGGTTTGGTATCAGCAGGCCTCCAGTGTCCCAGAATGCATTGCAACCTGCTTAGAGTCTGCACTACACACACACACACATCATTAATAATCCAGGCGAGCGTGATGACACCTGTACATCTCTCACCCGGGGCCGACTTTGTTTATAAATACGAAAAAGTTTCAGTCACGCAGAGTTCAGAGTTGACTCAGCTGGGTGTGTGTGCGTGTGTGTGTGTGTGCATAATGGAGGTTGTGTGTGTGTTGTGTTTTCCCCCTGAAGACTCCTTCAAGCTGTTTATTACAAACTCAGCCCCTCAACAAATACCATCTCTCTCTCTCAGCTTCCCCATTTCTCCTCTCCCCTCCGTCCCCTCTTCCCTCCCTCGTTCCCAGCGCTCGGCCTGATAATGTCTGCTCCCTCTTCTCGCACGGCGGTGATTTTCCCTTCCTCAGCGTCTCCCCTCGCCGCCTCTTTTCCCTCCTACTGGCAGGTGTGGGGACCTGGGCCACGACTTCCCCCCCCTCTCTCTCACCGGCGACAACGGTAATGGGAGTAAAGGGAGTAAAGGGGCGGGGGGGAGGGGTGATCTGCTCTGTGCCACTGCTCGGTGCGGTGTGTGTGTGTGTGTGTGTGTGTGTGTGTGTGTGTGTGTGTGTGTGTGTGTATTTCTCACTCACGTAAACACATTGCAACATGTGAAAACTCACGAGACGGAACCAAACTTCCATCCTCGGAGTTTTGACAGAAACTCAGGAACGAGGCCTCAGATGTTTTAGCTGTGAGAGTTGTTGAACGCCCTCTTATCTGCTGAGATCTCATTCCAACATGTGATACTATTAGATCTTTACAGGCTTTTTCTAGTCTCCTTCGTCACGCTTCCTCCCCCGCTCTCCCTTCTCTCCCGAGCATGGGTAAGGGTGTTGTAGCCGTGTGGGAACGCCGCGCTGGATGTCAGGATCGCATTCTTCCAATCTGGGTGACTCAGTTGTTGTGTGCGCCTGTGTGCGATTGTGTGGCTTTTATTCTCCCCAGTTTGTGTGTGTGTGTGTGTTTGTGGCAGGAAAGAGGGTTGGTGAAGACGCGAATTAAAGCGTAGCCTGTTGTCACGGCAGCGCCTGAGATGCCTCGGAATTAGTCCTCTTTATTTTGTCATATTTCTCTGCTGGTGTTTATCTCGACGTTTGTTTAGGCCGTGAAGACGACGACTCTCTGTGGTGTGATGTCACAGCAGCGAAGGAGGAAAAACAACAGGAAAGTGATCGGTTAAATGCCAGGATGAGGGATTTTTATCTTTAGTCCTTATTTTAAAGAACTTAATAATTGATGGAAGAAGATTTTCTTGCCTTTCCCCTGTGTTCTCTCTCTCTCTCTCTCTCGCTATCTCTCTCTTCCTCCTCCTCTCTTTCGGAGTCTCCTAGTGCCCCATTAGTTGAGCTCTCTGCCTCCTCCTCTTTACTCTTCCTCCATAGCATAAACGCATCCCGACACACAGAAAATATGCAGCCGGAGCCCCCCGAATATCCCCCAGCCTCCACTTTTCAATCATTTTGAATCATATGCAGTCTGATTCCTCTTACACACTCGAAGCCACTCCTGAAGTTCATTAGCTCGCTCCAACAGCTCACAGTACGTGACGCTGCTCTCTGTCATTCCGGTGGCGAGGTGTTCGCTCTGTATGACTGATCGGCGAAAACACAGGGGCGCAACGCGGTGTGATTTATCTCCGGGAGGCTCGCTGTCCTCACTTTGCCTCTCCCGCTCTCTTCCGTCTGTGCGTCGTCTTCTTCTTTTGTGTGTTTTGTGTTGGGCCACAGCAGGATGACTGAGGCTGATGCCGGACACAGCTGGCCAAAGTGCTTTTAGTCTGGGCGCAGTGGAGGGTCCAGCCTGTGGTCAAGACTCCCACGGGGCCCCTTAGAGTGTATTCAACAGCCGGACAGGGAAATGGACAATCATTTTAACCGGGTAATGACCCAAAAGTGCTCTTTCACACTCCGCCTCGCCCGCCCTGCTGTCGTTACATCCTCACTCTTTCCCTGTATCCTGCGATATTCCAATTTTGGCTCATAATCCCTCCTGGCTGCAGGGGCTTAAATCAGAAGTATCACTCCCTCCCCTGCAAGCTGGCGTGGTGCGAAACGGGCGAGCCGGCTTGTTTTCTGACTGGCTGCTTGTGTTGCTGCCCCGGGAAGCAGGGAATGATTTCTGCTGTGGTGGAAAGCCTAAGACCTGACCCAGCTGCTCTAGATTTCTGTGCAATCAGCATGGCTCATTGACGAGAGAGAGAGAGAGAGAGAGAGAGAGAGAGAGAGAGAGAAAGAGAGAGAGAGACATACACACACACAATTAGTGTTACCAGTTGTTGCTGTTTCAGTAGTCAGCAGTTTAGTAGCAACATAAGTAAAAAAAAAAAAGAAAAAATAAGAGGAAAAAAACTCATGTGTAATTTGTCACTGGGGTGTCAGTGTTGCTGCGTGTGATTGCACACAGAGTAATGAGGAGGATTGTTCGGCTGTTTGCTGAACAAGGATTTCTTCATCAGCCGGGCCTCAGCGGGGATCACGTCTGCTCCGTTGCACCGCGTTGTCGAGATGTTTCAGCGCCGGAAAAATGCAAAATCAGTGCTGCCGGAAGATTTAGTGAAACAAGTCGGTAGGAGCAATGTAAAGAAGGTGTTATGTTCGCTCTGGAGGCTGTGTATGTGAAAGTAGACATGGTCTGTGTGTGTGTGTGTGTGTGAAGGGGGTGCAGGCTTGCCAGTGTTTCCTCAGGGCTCTGGTCTGTCAACACTCAAACAAAGTCAGTGTACGTGTAAAGGCTCAGCTGAACATTCTGTAAAACCAAGAAACTCAAATCGCCAATTTATTTCCTGCCGACTCGTACACAAATATCGAGCAGACCATCAGAAAATTGCCGTATAATTTCCCTGTACTATTGATTTTAACTCCTAGCTAAAGTGTGGCTCTTCTATTTTGACAGTAAAGAAAAAGCAAAAGGGATTTTTTTCCCCTGGTTTGTTGTGTGGGTGGATTTCTGTCTTTCTCTCCCTCTATTTCCCTTCTGTAGAGCTCTTGGGCAGCACGAGTCCTCCTCTAGTCTTCAAAGTAGTGTGTATGTGTGTCTGTGTGTGTGTTTGTGTGTGTGTGTGTGTGTGTGTGTGTGTGTGTGTGTGTGTGTGTGTCATTACTCTAAGAGCAATCCCCCAAGCTGAGGATTAATGCCACCAAAGAGAAGTCTGTATCTCTATTAGCAAAGGGAAGGACTGCCTTGAGTATGCCAGTAGCTACTGTGTGTGTGTGTGTGTGTGTGTGTGTGTGTGTGTGTGTGTGTGTGTGTGTGTGTGTGTGTGTAGGGGCTGTGAAGGTTGTCCGTGGCAATCTAAGAATGATGAGCTGGTCACTACTGAGATCAAACGATTCGTCCCCCCGTGGAGCAGTCGCTCTGGTTTTATGAGTAAGGGGGACAGACACACACCCTCATTAAAACACACACATACTCACACACTCGCACACTAGGCCTTGTGTGTGTTTTAATGAGGTATTGAAAATAACACAGGTGGTGTTTGCCATTTTACCGTATGTCTCTGTGCCTGTATGAACTTGTAACTGGGAACATTTGGTGTTTACACGACTTTCCTGTGAGTGTGTGTGTGTGTGTGTGTGCATGTGTGAGTGTGAGTGTGACGATGCAAAAGAGTGCAAGTTTTTGAGGTCTGTGAAGGGGGGTTTTGGATCACAGCCGTCTGATTTCTGCTTTGCTAAAATCACTTTTCGCCTCAGGAAAGCAGCCACCACATGTCCACAAGAACTGTCTCACTGTCTACCTGTATCACTGCCTCACTGATTCCACTGTCTCACTGTCCAACAAAATATAACAAATCCTCCTTCTCCATCTTTCTGATTAAGCTCTTATTTGATTATCTCCCTTAGCCATCTTTGTATTGATTGTTTTTGTTTTTCCAGCTCTCTGTGTCTTTTTCACATATTAGCTTTCAATGATTTTGTTGTTTGTTATGAATAATTATTGTGTGACTGGAAGATAATAATAACTTTTTTGGGGGCAGATTTGGCAGTTTGACAGAGTAGAATGGCGTTAATGTCAACATCGGGCCCAGTGGGGAAACAGCATGTTGTACACGATGATGGGCGTGTGTGTGTGTGTGCGTGTGTGTGTTTGTGAGAGAGAGAGAGAGAGAGAGAGAGAGAGCGAGACCTAACAGGACTCTGCTGTCTCCCTATCAGGGATTTGAACTTGTCCAGCTCTGGCCTCCATGTGGCTTTAAACTGATTTGGGCGACACAAAGTTGCTGCAGAGACCCAGTCAGCGGTGTAAAGTAAAGATTTAATCACGTCTGTATTGTCTATGTTTCACTTTTGCAGTTGCAGCTTGTAGAACCTGATGACAGCAAACAATATTATGTATTACATAAATAATGCATATTGGGACGTGATTGTGTTCGCTGCATTATTAAATTGTACTCATGCCGAGTACACATGATTAAATGGAGGATTTGTGGAGATACCGATTTGCTTTGCATTGTGTGTGCACGGCTTAGATTTGTATGCTTTCGTGCCTTGTCAGTGTATACAGTCATTTGCATTGGACTCTCTTCCTGCCACCCCCCCCCCCCCCTCCTCTCTGTGTATACATAATTCCCCTCATTGATTTCTGGCCGGACTATTTGTCACCCACTTACTCAAGTCACATTAGAAAGCACTGTTGGTCCTGTGCACAATTCAATCGATGTGAGGGAGGGGGCGCTCTCAAACTAAATGTAATGAATATAATGCTTACTGGGGGGGAAAAGCCTTCATGGATTGTGCGTGTTTGCGCGGAATTAATGGGAAATTTCCAGCTTGACAAAGCGTGAGTTATCCAGAGTGTGTGTGTGTGTGTGTGTGTGTGTGTGTGTGTGTGTGTGTGTGTGTGTGTGTGTGTGTGTGTGTGTGTGTGTGTGTGTGTGTGTGTGTGTGGATGGAAGGGAACTGAAGTGTTGGGCTGGTAGGTGTAATTTCTATTAGAGCGAGTCACTGCGTCTGTGACCTCCCTGCAACACACGTCACAACACACAGAGCTTCTAGGGATGTAACACATTAAATACAAGCATTCATTCAGGGATAATGATTACATGAATATGCTACCCCCCCCTCTCTCTGTCTCTGTCTGTCTCCCTCTCTCTCTCTCTCTCTCTGTCACTCTCTCCCTCTCTCTCTGTCACTCTCTCTCTCTTCCCCTCTCTAACTCTCTCTCTCATCACTCTCTCACTCTCACTTTCTCTCTTTCCCTCTCTCTCTCTCACTCTGTCTGTACCCCCCTATCTCTCTCTCTGTCTCCCTCTCTTCCCCCCCCCCCTCTCTCTCACTCTCCAGCTTTATGTACCATAACCAAAGAGACCTGATAGATTTCCATTATTCATTGAAAACACTCAAAATTCCATTTCTCGGTTACCTGCTCCTTTGCCTGAAATGGTGCAGATTTCCCCTGTAAAAACAAATGAATGCCTTCCTCAATTAGAGAGACTGAGTGAAAATGAGGCATGCTCTGGTGTGTGTGTGTGTGTGTGTGTGTGTGTGTGTGTTGAAGGTGAAATCTGAAATGAGCTCCATGCTCCTAATGTTGTCACTCCTGATGGTTTTCTCCATCACATGGCTGTCGCTCATAACGAGCAGAGACGCCTGACGTGGAGAAAGAAGTGCAAACAAATTATTTTTCAACTGTGCACAGTAATATGCAGCAGCTGCACACTCTGATATACACATGCCGACTCCTAATGACACACGTACACACACACACCTTTCTGTGGGGTAAAACTGCTTGAAAGTCGTGTTGATGAAGCCCTTTAGTGGAGTGGTCTTTGGAGAGGCTGCCAAACATGTGCCCCGTTTCCCCCCTTCAGGGCCCCGCCCACCCCCCCAGCACAAGAACCCATTACTGCCAATTAGCCCAGCTCTCAGTCCTAATGGACCCTGTCACGCATACACACACTCCCTCACACACACTCCGATTTGCACAGAGAAACTGTCCAATTGGGGAAAATAGCTGCCTAATTTTAGCCAGAGAGCTGGAAGGCTGTGACTCAAACACGCCCATTGTGCCATGGTGCCATTGTACCATTGTGACATAAAGAGCCAGATTACTGTATACGTATTGATGAATGAAAGTAGCTGCAAATCACCCGCAGAAGTCTTGGGTATTACTCTCAACGTACACGCTGCAGACGTTGGGCTTCATTTTGCCCAGTAGTGAATGTCTGCATGCAGCCTGAAGAAAAGAGGCCTTTGATAAAATAAGTCTCTGATGTACTGCAATGAAATGTGTGTTCAAACAATTTCAGTCGTAATGCAGAGAAGATAGAAGAGGAAAAAGCAGCTGTTTCCTTATGTTCATCCATTTGTTTTATGTTGAGAACATTCCTTTATTTTCTCCTTTATCTCGAGATGAGATTTTGCAGGGCGGGATAAATCAAGAAATATTTTTCTGGCGGTGTGACGCGAGCGTGTCTGAGAAAAGCCACTTCACACCGAATCGCAGGGAATGCCTATTGAATTAACTACAGCCCAAGTTCAGCCGAGTAAAGATTCAAGATTGGATTCCGAGGATTTGTCTCCGCGAGGTTAGCCGGGTGTCGGCTCCTCTAATGACGTTTGAGGGAAAACTTGCCTCGCCTCGGTGAATGCACGAGAAACTCACATTCAGCACCAAGTCGCAGAATAAACAGTGAAGCTAATGTTGCACAAATCAATTCAGCGTCGGGGGCCTTGGAGCATTAACCCAGAATCATAGCGGGGAACATTATGTGTTATATGGTGGCTGAGTCGGGGGAATTAGTTCGCTGCAACACACTGTGAATCTCGTCAAATTTAGTGATCGCGTTAGTCCCCAAACCTGATCAGACACACTTTGCCGTCTTCTGCATTTCACAAAGTAAAACATAAAGTCACATATCGATGGAGACAGAAGCAATGGTCCTGCAACATCCCGCTATATCTGTATGCACACAAACACACACACACGCACACCTGTGGATTGTCTCCCTTTCCGGCCTTTATCTGTTGTGTGAACCTGCTGGTAGAAAGCAGTTAATCAGCTTCATAAAATGCAGACAGATGCGGTACAAACAAAGGAGACAAAAGTAGGAGGAAGAAAAATCTAGTTTTCTGTGTGTGTGTGTGTGTGTGTGTGTGTGTATTACCCAGTGCAACAGATGAGGAGGGAGCACAAGCTGAGTGGGAGTGTGTTGCTGTTTGTGCAGGTGTTTGCTTATGAGTCTGTCCATTGATTTATGCGCATCTCCTGCAGATGCCTGCTTCTTCTTAAAAAGTCTGTTTTGTGTGCCGCCATGTGTCTGTGTGTGTGTGCGTGTGTCTGTGTGTGTGTGTGTCTGTGCGTGTGAGTGTGAGTGTGTGTGCGCATGTGTGTGTGTGGCTGAGGAGGGAATCCCAAGTCCCTGTGGTGTTGTGCAGGATGTTCAGTGGGATGCACCTGAGGCTGGACCAATCAGATGCTGGTGATTCAGGTCAGGTATCTCATCTCGGGTGAGGCGGAGCTGGACCCAAAGAAACTGATTTAGGCTTTTCTACACACACACACACACATACACACTCCTCTTTCCCCACATGTACTGTAACTCTTGTATATAGTCCTGCACTGCAACAGTCAAAACAAGGGATAAGATTGTAAACACAGTACATTGTTGTCTTGAATGTTGTCTTGCGTTCTCGCCACGGGTCCGCTCAGCTCAGGTCAAAAGCCGGCCTGCTGACCTCCCCTCCCATTCTCCATGGCAACAGCACACAGCAAGGCTCAAGAGACGCAGGAACAGCAATCCGATGGTCAGAGTGAGGCCGGGAAGAGTAAGTGAAAGGAAATGGGGGAGGAAGATGGGCATGTGAGAGAGGGGATGGGGGTGCAGGAGGAAATGAAGGGTGAGATGAGAAAGACAAAGCGATGCGTTCACAAGCAGAGCAGGCGGCGGAGTTTTGGCATCTGTAAGTAGACAAAACTTCATCACGCATCACGGGTAAATGGATGATGAGAGAGGGAGAGAGGGAGAGAGGGAGAGAGGGAGAGAGAGAGAGGGAGGGGGAGAGAGAAAGGGGGGAGGGAGGGAGATGGAGAGCTATTTTCCACTCTTGTGGTTTCATTAATTTCTGTTGTGGTTCCAGATATACAGACACACAATGTGCTGCTGCTGTTGTTGTTGTTGTTGAAGCTGGTAACCAAAGCCAACATGAGACTTCCCCACAATTCCTGTCAAACACATACACACACAGCCTGTCGGTGAAAACTGGACAGCCCGCAGCTCTCTGTCCTGACTCCATAAAGCTTTATGTTTCTGGACAAATCAATGCTTTCTCACACAATGAGGCCACTGACAGGCCGAGTGTGATGGCGGCGGCCTGCTGCGAGGGGAATCGCCACAATAAATGGAACTCCCAGGAAAGAATCTGGGGGAAATGTCCTTTTTGTCCTTTTGTACTTAAAGTACCACATCACCTTGGACAGTAATGGTGTTGTTGTAAGGGTTCTATGTGTACCTGGGTGTGTGTGTGCGTGTGTGTGTGTGTTTCTAAAGAACTTTGCAGCCGGATCAAACTTACATATGAGCAACTTTGTTTCATAAAGTGACACACCAGCTTCAGACGTCACCAGCGCAGACGTTTAGATACTCAGCACGTTTACACACATACTGGCACACACACACACACACACGTTTTCACACAAAACACCGTTAACATTCCGCCCACTCGTCCGCTGTCTCCATGTTTGTAGCCTTCCACAGCGTGTCTACCTCTTTTGTTTTCTTCACTTCTAATTCTGACTCCCTCTCTTCTTTCCACCCGCCACCTTCCAACACAAACAGACACACACACACTGCGCACACACTGTTCAATCACAGAAAGCCTCTCTTCTTTTAATTAGCGCCGGTATAGTCCTTCCCCTCCTTCCACAGGCCAGAACTACTAATATTGCCATTAGCTCCTGTCGGAAGCGTTTCAACCGCCGCCTTTGTTCTTTACTGCGTTACACAGCGGCCCACATCCGCCCCGCGTTTGTTCGCGCAGAATATTATACGCGTGTGTGTGATGCGCAGCTCCATTTTAATGGAGGAGAGAGGCGTAATCAAAGCTGGCCTCATTTCACTCTGTCAGTATCGTAACGCACATCGCTCATGCAGGAGGAGCGGGGGGGATGAATGATTCTCTTTTCTCTCTGCTGGCAAGGGCCTTTCATTTTCCCTCTCTCTCTTTCTCCTCTTCTTCCTCCACTCATCCTCTCAGCAGCGGTTTTCTGGCTTTTTCCTCTCTCCCCTCCCTCCCTTCTCCCCCAACTGGGCTGTATCTCTGGCTCGTCTCCTCCAGCCTCCTCCAAGCTTCTGCCCTTGGGACAGATAAGAAAGGTCATAAAAGCCTATCGACACCACACCGTTAACCTATAACGGTGGAGTGACATTGTACAAGAGCCCCGAGCGTGACAGCTATAGAGAGGCCCCACGGTTGTTTAGGTCATAAACCTCCTGACACCATCGCTCCTGCTGCCCGAGCCCTGGTTTTTACAGCTGACCCTACTCATGTGAAATAGGTTTTATAGGCCAGGGAAATGTACTGTATATCATTTAAGAGTGTTGCTGTACTGTACAGCGAACACCCTGGCGACCGCGATCCATCTCTGTGCCATTTAAATAGAAAGGTAGAAATGCTAGACACGAGTTTTGTTAAGTTATGGACAAAAGCGTCAGTGTTGTTGTAATGGCGCCACCATCAGGTCGTCTGTTTTGCTGACTTTCTTTGCAAACAGACGTTCGTTTTGTACAACAAACCACACCATCTTAACTTTGGCAGCAAATTGGTGCAAAACGGTGAGAAATAACCCAAAGAAACAAAGATGGGATTGTTGTCTTACTTCTACCTGTGAAAGTTTGTGACAAATGAGCCAAAGTCGGAGCCGGTGGAGGTAATCAGAAATTCAAAATGGCGGCGCAACGTGACGCAGAGGCAAGTTGTGTTTATGTTTTTGTGCACAGTCATACTTGTCTGAATAGAGACGAGTACATTTCTTTGCCTGTCACAACACAGCGAAAGTGTTGATACAGCGGGTTATGTGTGTGTGTTTGCGTGCGTTTGCCGTGTGTGTGTGTGTGCGTAAACACGTCTTTTCATGGGTTCATCATGCCGGCTTCCTTTCCTCCACCCTTCGCCGACACCGCGCAACACCGTCAACTTTTCAAGAAACGCTCCTTGCGTCGGAGGAAACTTTCGGGCTGTGATCGCGGGGACGTAGATGGAGGGATGAGGAAGTTTTGAGAGCGAAGCGAAGGAGTGTGACACGGTGCAGAGTGAGATGGAGGAAGAAGCTCTGACATAGAAAAAGGCAACATCTGTGCAGAGACTTCAAACGGGCCTTTGAAAGGCAAAAATGTGATTCCGTTCGGGATTCTCTGGCTTGGTAAACAGCCGGGTTTATATTTTGGAAGATGTGTGTCTGGGTACGTGTGTGAGTGTGTTGAGATGAGGTATGCTTTGTAGGGGGATGAGGGACTGTCAGAGCAGGTAGTTTGGCAGAGGAGAGGAGATAAGAGTTGATTGGCAGGGAGGTAACGGAGGGTAAACGCACCTCAACCCGCCGTAATCACAGCTAATCAATATGGCCGAGTGTCGTTTGTGTTATAAATATTCAGCGAATGCAACATGTCACTAACAACAGCTCTTTCTCCCTCTCTCTCTTTCTGCCTCCCTCTCTCTCGTCCCCGGATGGAACCACAACAATTCATCTCCATGCCCTTCTTTTCTCCTACTACACCAGGTAAGACCCAGCCGGCTACTGTATATTAATAAATCATGGTTTCATAACACACCCAGAACAAACATCAACACCAGGAAGAACACCTTACTTTCTGTTGTATAGTTGTTCATTCTTTTTCAGGTACACTCGTGCTTGCTTGTGTTGATTGTGTGTGTGCGTGTGGACAGCCGGAGCTCCTTGGTGACCGCAGCAGAAAACCAACAGTAATAATTCTGCTTACCAAAGCACAGTCTGACTTGGGATAATTGAGGGAAAAATGATGCAATTACCTGATAAAAATCACTGTGAATCAGTCCCGAAGATGTCAAGGCTGACAGCACCAGGTGTGTGTGCATGTGTGTGTGTGCTCAGATCATTTCATTTCTGCCGAGCCCTGCTTCTTTTTTGTTGTTTTCTTTTACAAAACACACAGCCAGCTCATAAAGTAAACAAGTCTCACTCTTTTCCTAATGGAAGGAAAGATTGCCGTTAAATGTTTGAATATCTGTGCGTAAATGTGTTATTTTGGAGAATTGGTTTGAATTAGTGACACGTGGCTTCGGTAATTACATCCAGAACTTGGACCATAACATCACATAGATCAGATTGCACGTAATTGGATCTCTCAGACTTCCCTACACACACACACTATGGAGGTGAGCTTGTCCATTTACGCGTGTAGCCTCGTCTCAGCGGGCGTCTGGCAGGATGAAGTGCCGGTGGTCCGCTCATCACCGTGGCTTCCTGCTGGGCTTTGGGGTACGGTTGCTATGGCGCTCGGAGGATGTGTTGACAGCCGGAGTCGTCAATAGAACATCAGCGTAACCACTCCTCTGTGTTCTCATCCCTCATTTCTCTTGGCTTTCATTTCTCACGACTCAATTAGCTTCTGATTTGTTTCTCTTCAAACATTCTATTTGAATTCATTATCCTCACTCTGCTCTCAGTGTTCAATCCCTGCTGCCCTCTTTTTTGTGTCATTCCTCTCTCTGCTTCTCCATATTTCCTCCTCATTGGCCAAGGCTATGCTTGCTGCCCTGGTGTGTGTGTGCGCGCGTGTGAAGGTGCATGTGAGTGTGTGAGATGGATTGGAGCAGCGCTCTGCAGTGAGGTGATGGCATGTGAAATCACTGACATTACAAGAGAGGAGGGGGAGGTGGAGCTTCCTCTCTGCACTGCTCGCCGCGCCTCCGTCCTCTAATCGACGGGGGCTCCTGTACTTCCCGCGCCGCCGTCTCTTTCTCGCTCCTTCCGTCCAAACGTCTCTCCATCAGCCCTCCTCACCTCCTCATCCGACCCCACCCTCCTCCTCCTCATCATCCTTATCCTCTGCTCCCACACTCCCAGCTCTCTGCTCTCCTAGCAACAACAGCGCCGGCTCCTCACAAGTGTCAGGATCTCGCTCACTCTATGGATCAGCTACTTTCTGGTGTGTGTGTGTGTGTGTGTGTGTGTGTGTGTGTGTGTGTGTGTGTGTGTGTGTGTGTGTGTGTGTGTGTGTGTGTGTGTGTGTGTGTGTGTGTGTGTGTCCATATTTATGCATACAGATATTTTTCAGCATATGCATTTTTCCCCTCACTCTCACTGTTCTTTTCTCACCCTGTAGTCCTACTCCAAGCAGAAGAAGCTGTATAGAGAGATGCAAGGAGTCATTGTGTGAAATGTATAGGGTTGTGAGATTTGACGAGAAGTTACACGACCGTAAATGAAAGAGAAGGAGAGAGAGAGAGAGAGAGAGAGAGAGAGAGCGGGGTAGATAGGGGTACAGGGGACAAAAAAAACAACCAAAAGTGCAGGTGAAAGAGAGGCCCCTCCTGGATGGAGCTGGTACTGAAACCTAAAACCCCATCTGTGCCCCTCACCTGCTCCCCTTATCCTCCCCTCCTCCAGCCGGTCTGTCTCATTCTGCAGCTCAAACAAGTAAAAACTAGTGATGGAGCTTCAAAGCCTAATTTCTGAGATGCCCTGTGTTTGTGTGTGTGTGTGTGTGTGCCTGTGTGTCTGTGTGTCTGTGTGTCTGTGTGTGCATGCGCGCGTGCACTACTCCTCAGACTGTAATCTCCTCTTACTCACAGTCTCTCTGCTCTTCCTGTCCCTCCCTAACAGCACTTGAGCCCTGCACTGAGCTATAGTTATTAGGCTATTTGCACCACTGGTTGTGTGTGTGTGTGTGTGTGTGTGTGTGTGTGTGTGTGTGTGTGTGTGTGTGTGTGTGTGTGTGTGTGTGTGTGTGTGTGTGTGTGTGTGTGTGTGTGTGTGTGTGTGTGTGTGTGTGTGTGTGTGTGTGTGTGTGTGTGTGTGTGTGTGTGTGTGTGTGTGTGTGTGTGTGTGCGACCCTGAGTGGTCCCCTGAACTCTCCATGTACAGCATCTGAATGTTGAAGGTGGTTATGGTGTGTTGTATTTCTCATTACCACAGCAGTGCAGAGGCCAGGGACACACACACTTATAAATACAGACACACATACACACACCGCCGATGAGAGCCGTTTCCACATTTTATTGTGCATACCTAAAAAACAAACCATAATACACTCACACACTCACACATTTCCCCTTGTTTTGTTGGTGCTTGGACCACCCATCTGCGGCCGTCATCAACCTCCTCTCCCG
Source organism: Genypterus blacodes (assembly GCF_046128005.1). NCBI lineage: Eukaryota > Metazoa > Chordata > Actinopteri > Ophidiiformes > Ophidiidae > Genypterus > Genypterus blacodes. Next base: position 435,837 of record NW_027466829.1, read on the forward strand.
TGTCTCCATAGTGTCGCCATAGCAACCCCCCCACTGACCCATCGAGCCACTAGTAGAGCCCTTGACCCGCCCCACTCAAACCTGACTGCGGCTGAAAGGATTGTCCATCAGTCCCCCTGACATCCTGACTGGCAGCCGCTGCTTAGACATGCATGGAGGTTACATCTCTTCATTCGGCGAAGGACGAGCCCGGGGAATGAACGCGGCAATTGCTCCGGTCAAAACTCGATCTTCCCCGTCACGAGCCCTCACTACGGCGAAGGACGGCTCTCTGACATTGACTGATAAGACACCTCGTCACATCCGTGTTTCTGTCTTTGGCTGTTGAGCGATGTTGCGTGTGCGAGCCCCCCCACACACACACATCCATCACAGGTTAAGGGCAACATGCATCACGCCACTGTGACACACTCATTCATAGTCGTTATGCCAGGACACACACGCCGGTCCGGTGATGTACAACATGTTATAAGCATGTCAGGGATCCCTCACATCTCTGCAAGGCTCCCGTGACAGCTTCATGAGCATTAACATGATATATAAAAGCCATCATCAGCACCGCCAACATGACTAATGCCTCCGCTGTGCACCGACACTGCATTGATACACTGTGTGTGTGTGTGTGTGGGTGTAGGTGTGTGTGTGACATCCTCACTTAATGAAATGGACCGTGCTTTGGGAGCTTTTGGAGCAATTCTTACGTCTGTACCTCCAGTGGTTGATCTCTTGTGTTATTGCCGGTCATACATCCATCCCCACACACACACACAGGCACTAAACCGACAACACAAGGACGGACGCGAACAAACACTCCTGCAGTGCCTCAGTGTGAAGTGTCACACAGGAGGGGGAGGGTTGGTGCCTGATCAATACGTCGTCAGCCGCTCTGACTGTATCATTATCATTTTAATGACTGCAGTATTTTCCACGCCGAGACCGACGAGACAACACAAGGTGTCTCTGAAAGTGATTCAGGGGACAAAGCAGCTAACTCTAATGATGACATAATGCAGAGTAGACTGATTAATCAGTACGGGGGAGTATTGATTAGTCATATTACTGCGTGTTTTGTACATAAAGCCTTTGCTCTCACACCGTTTCCTCAGATTAATAGGTGCTGTGGCTTTATATTGCAGTCTGATACCCAAGCTAATGTAATTAATGGATTAATGTTAGTGTTGGACCTCCCTGCGCTGGTTTACATAATAGTGTGGGCTTTTTTACAGAATATATCACAGTATTTAAAGACGAGAAAGCCTCTAATGTCTGCTGCCAGAGCGGCTACGTTCCACCGTAATGTTACTCTGGATGGTAAATGTTCAGAGTTTTCTAATGCTGCAGAGGGGCCGAGTCGGGAATCCTGAAGCACCTATCTGAAGCTGATCATTATGTATCATCACAGAGGGGGGGATATAGGATCTGAAGTGATGAAGTGCTGTTTGTGTCCCTTTAGGTTGGTTGGTTTCAGCGGTTGGAGTGAGGGAAATGGACCGAGGGAGGAGCGGAGGACCCAGATATTCATTACTGTGTTTCTGTGTGTGTGTGTGTGTGTGTGCACGGGTGTGTGTGTGTGTCCCTTATGCGTGGGGTACTCAAGTTCTTGGCTTGTTTCTCCTCCAGCGGTTCTGTATGTGGTGACAGGGAGACATCAGAGTAAAAGCCCCCTGAAGTGGTGTTGAACAGCTGTCTCTTCTCTCTCTCTCTCTCTCTCTCTCTCTCTCTCTCTCTCTCTCTCTCTCTCTCTCTCTCTCTCTCTCTCTCTTTCCCTCTCTCTTTCCCTCTCTCTTTCCCCGGTGGTGGAATACATGTTGTGCTCTCTCTCTGTCCATCTTTCCATCTTTTTCCATCTTTTCTTTATCTCCCTTCATGTATCCTTTTTTTTTTATCTCCTCGCCCGCTGGCATTTTCAATTTATTCCTCTATTAAAACACACAGTTCTTTACTCCTCCTCTTTCATTTGATGTATCTTTGCCTTTGCAGAAGTCCGACACGAAAAGGACTCTTTAGCCTGGTACATAAGTGTGTGTATGTGTATGTGTACACTAGGCAGCGTTCCAAGCCCTCTGACGTGAGCACACACTCTGAGAAAGCAGCCAATGTGTGGGCTGGCGTTTCTCCAGGAGTGTTTCCATTTCCATTCAGCAGTAAGGATGTTACTCACTCCCATCACACACCTGCGCACACACACACACGAACACACTACATATGCAGTAGTGTACACAGAGTGGGCCTTGTTTCCTTCTTTTTGTCGTTTTTAAAAAATAACATTTTGGCCTTTTGTCTATTGCAATTTGGTACACACACATACAGCTTTTGTCATGTGGGAAAGGCATGATGCAACAGCAGGGCCAACCCCCCTTCGCCCCCACGCGTCCCCATGGGGGGAGGGAGAGAGAGAGAGAGAGAGAGAGAGAGAGAGAGAGAGAGAGAGAGAGAAGAGAGAGAGAGAGAGAGAGAGAGAGAGAGAGAGAGAGAGAGAGAGAGAGAGAGAGAGAGAGAGAGAGAGGAGAGAGAGAGAGAGAGAGAGAGAGAGAGAGAGAGAGAGAGAGAGAGAGAGAGAGAGAGAGAGAGAGAGAGAGAGAGAGAGAGAGCGGGGGTGGAGGGTCGCAGAGGAGAGAGCGACTTGTAGGAAGCAACAAAAACAAGGGAAGATTGAGTGGCAAGGAGGAGTGACTGATTGACTGGGGAGAGGGAACGGGGACAAACTGAAGATGATAGAGGAAGTGGAGCCAACGGGGGGGGGGGGGGGGGGGGCACGGAGGGGATGCGGCCTAATAGAAATTCCCCGGCCGCCTCATTGAGATGCGGCGGCGGCTCGGGTAATGAGCTAGCTGGTGGCTGCCACATTGATTTGGCCAGAAGAGTCGCTCAAATTATCCCCGGCTCCTCCAGAGAGACGTCAACAGCTCCCAACAATGGCTGCCAGGGTAGTTAACAGCACGCCGTCCCACCCCCGACACATCCCCTCAACTCCTGGCGCGCTTCACTCCTCCCTACCAGCTCGCCGCCCTCCGGTCAAACTCCTCCTCATACACGTTCCGCTCGGATCGGCGCTTTAGGTTGTTACGCAACCAGCTACGGTTCGCTAAGTGTCCATGGTGAAGTGGAATAAATGATGGTATAGTTGTTTTTTCTGCTGGTGTTGTATATCCTTATATGGAACGACGTCTGTCACTTGATCAACACATGCAGTTCTATTCACCTTCCTGTGATTCCAGCGGACAAAAGCTGCAAGTCTTTTTCAATCTTTGAGAATACCGATGAAGCCAGAACATTTTGGGTGTTTCTTTTTCTTTTCTTTTTTCTAATTAATGTGCTTTCATGCAGAGTGCCAGGGACGTTGGATGAAATAAATCACCCTGCGTGTAAAGTCAGACAGCTGCGTGCTTTGTCAGAAGGATTTCCAGCAGCTGCATCGCGCCCGTTTCTGCCGTTTTGCGTGTGGTGGAATCTTTTTGTTTTTAGTTTTGATTTGGTAACGGAGGGAAAACCGTGAGAATCTGATCCGGCCCATTGCTTTCCATTGCTCACAAACAAGCGCTCACATAAGCTGGTTCTTTACCGTTTCCAGTGTTTTTGTGTTTTTGTTTTTCATCTCGTGGTGAAGCTTTGGCGCTCGGTCCGTCTTCTGTGTTGCTTCTATCCTCCAAAGAACAGGGGTGAAGGATTGTGCAGAGTGTGTGCGAAGATGTGTGTTTTCCTGCCTTATGCCTTTTTCATTAGGGACTGTGTGTGTATATCTCCGTCACAGCAGGAGGCGGCCCCCCCACCACTCAAACAAGCTGTACATACTGTCGGTACATAAAGCGATGACCTTGTCGCCATTACAGAGTGCATATCGGCCATAATTACAGTTTTCGTGCTTCCTGTTGTTATTTTCTTACTCTGATATTCACGACGGGACCGAATGTCAAACTGAGTTAAAGACAGTTCAAGGTCCAGGTCTCGTATCTGAATGATTTGGTCGGCTTGGTCGTCTTTCAGCCTTGCGAGTGTTTGAGTGGGTGCGGGCGATTCGTCCTCGCAGCGAGACTCATTCTCCCTCCCTTGCGATCCCGTCGACGTCCTTCACTGCGCCCCGCACTGGGAATCCAGCGGTCCCTCGCTGCCAATTAAACTCCAATCAGCAATCCAGGATAGAGTGATACGTCGCATTACATCCAATATCCTCTCGCATACTCGCACCCGTCTTTGCCAGCTTCAAATTGGCTTACAAATTAAGGCTCTGAAGACGGGGAGAGAAGCGGAGTTGCCAGATAACCAAATAACATCCTGCCTTCATCCGTCGTTCCAACTTGGATCCAACTTCCTGCCTCCTCTTGATGTGCGGCGAGGTCTCGTCGAGTTTTCCCGCGTTGCGTCCGTTTCAATCTCCATTCAGAAGAGGGGCGGTCATTAAGAGGGGTTGATGAGGTCTCGTCTCGGTGTGGGTCTGTTTCGGTTTGATCCATGTTTGATAATGAAGATGTGGCAGAGACGACCCAAACACTGTTAATTAATGAAATAACTCAAGCTGAATTATAGATGAGAGAGGTTTGATTGAGTGCATCTCCGAGTCAGATTCCCTCAGCCTTTCCCGCCCGCGCAATCGGCCTTTTTTCTACGGCGCGCGTGTGTGTGTGTGTGTGTGTGTGTGTGTGTGTGTGTGTGTGTGTGTGTGTGTGTGTGTGTGTGTGTGTGTGTGTGTGTGTGTGTGTGTGTGTGTGTGTGTGTGTGTGTGTGTGTGTGTGTGTGTGTGTGTGTGTGTGTGTGTGTGTGTGTGTGTGTTATTGCGATGTTACAGGGAGTTTTTGTTATATTATCCAGTCGGATGTTTAATAATTCATGTTGTTATACTGGAGGTTATCTAACTCATGACAGTGTGCAGCTCTCTGCTTGCTATCTAGTCTCTCCTCTCGCCGTGAATATGAAACCATCAGACGGTGGAGCCTCCACTCCCAGGCTGCTTGTTTCGCCTCTTCATTTGACTCCCATCTCCCTAGGGTGTGTGTGTGTGTGTGTGTGTGTGTGTGTGTGTGTGTGTGTGTGTGTCACAATGATGCCCATATGCATGCAGGTGGCATCTTTTCTGAGGAAATTTGCCAGTTTGCATGTATAGGTATGTATAAAGATAAGTGAGAGTGTGCTGGCGAGTGTGTGTGTGTGTTTGTCCCGCCTGCTGCGGCTGCTGCATTGGGCCTAGTGTGGCTAATTAAAAGAAGCCTTCTTGCATTATTCATGAGGGTGTAATTATACATTCCTTTTGCTCACTCCCAGTCAGAGGCATTAAAAATAGATCTGAGTCTCCATGCCCCGCCCTCCCAGGCTCCACTTCCTCTTCATGTTTTGACTTTATGTCTCTCTCAGCCTCCCTCCTCGTCTGTCCCGAGCAGGATTTTTCCATCTCCCCGTCTCTGACCTCGCTGTCGTGGCTTTTTCCCTCCTCTGTTCCTTCTCATATCCGCCCGCCGTGTCTTCATTCACACCCATTACCCACGAGGGGTTCCGGGCTAAACATTTCTCTGACAGCCCCTCTCGCTCGGCTCCGTGCCCTGACCCTGCAGTCACATCCGCTCAGAATTTGGAATATTAAGAATCCGCGCCGACATCCTGGCGGAGAGCTTCAGAGCAGCGAACACACCGATGACTCCAGTCCACTTAATGTGAAGCTCGCCTGGAAATGGAACATAAAAATCTCCCCCAAAAGTTCTCCCTTGCGTTTTATTTGCAGAGCTGCAAGTTCAGTTATATATACTCACTGTAATATAGCTTTACCACAGGGATAAACTGGGGATGCGGTTATATGGCAGACCTGAGTATCACTGTTATTATTGTGTGCCCATGAAGAATGAGGCTGGCGGTAAAAGTGTGCTCGCAGTTTTTGTGATTCCCAGTTCGTGAGCAAGATATCTAAACTATACGAGAGGCTGATAGAGAGAGGAGTGTGTGTGTGTGTGTGTGTGTGTGTGTGTGTGTGTGTCAGTCAGTGAGCTTGTTAGATAACAAAGTGTATCGCTTAGTCACCGAGTCTTTGGCAACGCTCCGAATCAGCCCTCACAGTGTTTTTCTGGATGTGGAAAAAATACACAAATACATGCTGCCTTGAGCCGTTGAGCACTTTATTGCCCTGTTGCAAACCTGGAGCCTATCTGGGGTTACGTAAGAGCAGGCCGGGGTATGGATCTGGCTTTCCCCTCCCGCCCAACAAATAAGCTAAACAGAAAACAAATACACACGGCCACACACAAATACACAAACACGATCAGCGAGCCAAAGCTGGCTGCTGTACAGATCACTCAACCCCAAGGCTCTTTGGGATCGGCCCTGGTGTTTGTGTAACCAAGCGGTATTGTAGCAAATACATGTGCCCGTGTGTGTGTGTGTGTGTGTTGAGGTTTATAAAAAGTTAATCTTGCATTAAATGTAAACAGAAGGCCCACACATTGTTGTCTGGAACTTAGCTGGAGGCTAAGAGCTAAAACTTGGACCAGGCTGCAAATTGAAGAGATTGATTACGCCTTCATCGTTTTTGTCCTACGATTCAAATGTCATCGATCTCGCTGCTACTCGATCAGTATCCAAAGATCAGAAGATCAAGGCACCTAATCTTAAACTTCAGAGTGTCTCGGAGGGGAACACACACTTGAATAACAACTTCCCTTCACCCCCGCTGTTTGGTTCTGGGAAGTAAATGAAAGTAAACGCCTCAAAACGAAGCTGTCGTCTGCGTCGTTACTGCTGCTCAACGGTCGAGTTTAGAACGTTGGAGCTGACTGAAGATGGGGAAGAGAGTGAATGAGGATATACAGGAATGGAGGAGACGGACAGAGATGTAGTGAATGAGTAGAGAGAGAGAGGGAGAGAGAGAGAGCATTGTTGTAGCATTGATTTTTGCCATGTTTTCTCCGTCCTGCTCAGTATGACTCAACATCTCTCTGCTGCTATAATCCCTCTTCTGCTCTGTTGATGGAGTAGAGGAGAGGGGATGTGATTCAGAAAACACTGACGGGCAGAGAGAGAGAGAGAGAGAGAGAGAGAGAGAACGAGGGCAAAGCATTTTATGGCACAGAGAGCGAGAGAGAGAGAGAGAGAAGAGGGGAGGACGAGTACACTCAGTAACTGGACAACAAGGTGGGAGATGTTTGGACGGAGGGAAACAGCTGAGGGTGACAGCCAAAGTGTCAAGGTCAGCTGGTGATTTGAGCTGTTTGATGTTTTATTGTTTTAGTTCTGATGTGGCAGCAAACCTGTAAGCTGTACACAGGCGTTGAAGAGGTTTGTTGATTGTGGAAGCTCAAATTTCTGACAGTTAACGATTGTAATCCACCTGACACGCTCACACACTCATTGACGGATCCGAACGCGTCCTTTGCTGCGGTTGAAGGGGGTTCCCACGCCCTGCTGCAGGGGCTCTCCGTAGGACCAGCGGTGACCGGGGGGAGTAAAGCTCCACCGGCGCTTTGTGTTTCCTTTTTAAACGCTGATCCCAGAGCAGAGCCTTAACCTCCACACGGAGTCTGCGGCGGAAGAGCAAAGCAGCTCACAGATCATGTGCCTAAGGGCAACCAGCTTCTCAGAGCCGACGCCTCGGGGAGGGAAAGCTAAGCCAGTGTAAGCTGCTAGCATCTGCCAGCATCGGCTCAGGGCTTCAGGAAGATCAAGTTTAAAAGAAAGGAGTGCTGGTGGAGACATCTCTGTTACCTTCTCTCCTCTCCCTCTTCCTCTTCCTCGCTCCTCCAGATGGAAATTAAGCTACCCGTTAATGATGTTTAACAGCACGGGCGCCACTGCTGTGCGGAACATACAGCTGGAAGTAGTGTGTGTGTGTGTTTGTGTCTGTGCGAACGTGGTGAGCAGGTGGAGAGTCATATAAAGGGAAAAACAGAAGCGGGGTGTTCTTCTTCTCCTCCTGTGATCCTTGGTTTCCTTTTCTCCGTCAGATCGATGGCTGGGGAAATCAGGCTCGCAGTTAGGGTCCTTCTCCTCTCCCACCTCTTACTTCCTGGGTGTCCAGCGGCGCCCGATGATGAATCGACCGCACATCAGCATGTTTTGGAAACTGGAACAGGAGGAGCTCCCACAAGTTAACACGCGCAAAGGAGACAAAGTTTCCCGGGTAAACATCAGCAAGGGAAGACAAAGTGCTGGCAGACATTAACATGTCCACAAGAGCATTCTGGGAGCTCATTAATGAATCAAAAACGTTAAAGTGGTACATGAAGCCGTGATGAATGCTCTGTGACGTCTGACAGAGATGTTTGTCAGGACAGACGTCAGCTCGTTCATCACTTGGGCACAATGAGTCGAGACAAAAAGCTCATTATCAAATCGGCGCTGACACAAGGCACAACAAAGCAGAGGAGCCAGAAGCGAGAGCAGAGTCTTCTTCTCCTTCTTCTCCCTCTTCTTCTCCTCCTTCTTCTTCTTCCTCCTCTTCTCCTTTCTGTGAAGTTCTGGCCGCTCTGCTGCTGACGCTGCACTCCTCCACACGTGTTAATGAGTTCTTGATGTGGAGTAACTGTTTCCATTGATGAGCTTTTGCTTTATGGTCGTGTTTCTCGGCGGTTATTCATTGCTTTTGTCAATAGGTACAGTTCTCTCTCTCTTTTTTCCTCCCTTCCTCGCTTTAAAGTAGCTGCCGATGAATACTTACAACGACGCAATCAACTCTACCATCATTCACTTCTTTGAGGAACTTTATTTATGCCGCTCTGGCCCGTGAAAGCCGGCGCAGGGGGGGGGGGGGGGGCGATGATTGAAAGCATGACTTTGAAGCCGTCAGCTCCCGACGCTCGCCGAGCAGCAGACCTTGCAAAGTTCCTCATTCCCATGTCTTCCTCCAGCGCTCCCTTTCCAAGTCAGATCATTAATCACAGAGGCGCATGGAAACCGAGGAGTTACAGAGGCGGCGTGGAGGCCGGGGGTCAGTCCATAAGGCCGGAGCCATTATTCTGACATTGTTGTGAAGGCGAAAGCGTTTGATGCTATTGATCCTGGAGGAGGGTGAAGGAGAGAAGTGATCGATGCACTTGCTGATTCAGTGGTGTGGCAAGCTCGGGTCACTGGCACATCCTGAGTGTGTGTGTGTGGGTGTGTGTGTGAGAGAGAGTGTTAATGAAAAGCTGACCCCTGTTTGAGACAATTCCAGCGCTCTTGTGAGTACCCCCAGTCCAGTAAATATATTAGCTTGTTAAAGGACTGCTCCCCCCCCCGCTCCTCACACACACACACACACACACACACACACACACACACACACACACACACACACACACACACACACCAGGGCAACTGCCGCTGTAATCTTCTCTGTATTCTCTCCGTGGCCCTTTCATCCTCGGTCAAAGCCTTTTACATTTGAAGCTGCGTTCAAAGCCCTCGTCTTCCTCCTCCGCGCCGCCAAACCCGCTCGAGGCCGATGCCGCCGTCTCCCCACGCGTCTCTCTAAAAACACACACTTCCTCCAGCCTCGCCAATCCCGCCCCTGGGCCAGGAGCCTGCAAGGAACCACCCTCAGGGGCGTTGTTACAGACAGGTGAAGGGGGCACAGCGGCAATCAGGTTATCGCCCCTATTACAGGAGATTAGATCCAAAGGGCCGGTTGGGTCTGGGAACACGGCGAGGCAGAGGTTAATAAGATATCACGACAGAGTGAGAATGTTTTTAATGGAACACGTTTCAAGTAGGAAGGCGTACACTGGGATATTATGGATATGAGGATATTATGTGGGGAGAGATCACTCCTAAGTATGAACCAACACCGTATCAGCGGGGATTTGATCTCATTAGAGGTGGAGAGGGACTCAGAAACGATCAGAAGTGAAGATTTATTGCAGCTCTCGGCTTTCGGTTTCACCACCGCCGAGTCGCATCAAACGGCAAAACCGACGGTAATTTGACCAGATAGAACAAATCTACATCAAAGTGCGTCGCCGCTCTGTGCGGCGCTGACAAACGAGGGGTGTTTTCCCTTAAATACTGTACGCACCGTGTGTGTTATCACCGTGGTTAAGTGTAACAAAGCCGCATCAGTCAGGCCCGAGTCCATTTGTGAGGCGGACGTTTAAAGCGGCGTTTTACATTTTCTGTGTAATAGAGACGTATCAGGTCGGCGTGTGTGTGTGACATGAAAGAGATCCGTGTCTGCTCTGTGTGTGTGTTATGTACTCTGCTTCCTCCTCCTCCTCAGAGTTCATTCTTATCTACACAAATATGACGGCTGTAAAATCGCCATCTGGGCCTCATTTGCATAAGTCCCCTTTTTGTGCTAATGTGCCCTCTTTCCACCGCCCCGGTGATGAGATGGATCGGGAGGCCAATAATGCGGTTAACTTTTCATGTGTTTGCAGGCGGATATTTCCCCTTTAATGTGTTTATGGTGACTTATGAGCGTCTCTATAGCAGCCATTAACATATGATTACCATCATAGACCTTAATGGGTTTGTCTGTTCCTCCACAAACTCTACTAGTGCCCCCCCATCCCATCTCTCTTTCTCTCTCTCTCCCCCCCGTCTGTCTCTCTAATGCCTCCTCTCCTCCTCCTCCTCCTCCGTGTGCATTATGTACTGTACCTTCTTGTACCAGTCCATTCTCTCTTGTCCCCCGCGGCCCCTCGACTCCCACACTCCGCTCTCCATTATTGCTTAATTATCTGTGACCTGCCATTTGAATAATGCGCCGTCCCCTACTCTCAATCTCTCGTTACTTTTCCCTCCACCTCCTGTGATCTCTCTCTGTCTCTCTCTCTCTCTCTCTCTCTCTCCTCCTTGATGCTTCCATCGTATCGACGCCGCCGCCTACTCAAACCCCATTTACTCTCCTCTCTCTGCTGTGCGGCGACAGAATGCGAGGGCAAGTGAGACGGGAGCCCGCGTACGACCCCGCGTCTTTCCTTGTGCGCATTATTATGTGCAACGCTCATTATGTTTTTCCCACCGTCGTCATCTATGCCATCAAGTTAAAGACCAGACGGGCAGCCTGCCAGGGATTCACAGCATCCCAGCACAACCTCATCGTTCCACTTCAACGTCTTCATAAAGTTGAAAATCATTGCCTGTGGCCGACAGATCCCCGCGGTACCACAGGTCCATAGGGGAGATCAATATGAAAGAGCTGCTCTGTGTGTGTGTGTGTGTGTGTGTGTGTGTTCCACTAAGTCATCCATCCAGTGAAATGTCTTTATTGTGTGTGTGTGTGTGCAGCTCTATTGTCCCTGGCAGAAAATAGATTTGTGCTGTTGTCATGGCTGCCCTGTATAAAACGGACACACACCGCCACTCCACTGTAATTGTACACACAAGTGAGGTATTCCCCACACACACACACACACACACACACACACAGGCGCACACACTTTTGTAATTGACATTGTTTGTACTCGACCACCCAGTGACATTTAGCGAGGCGGCAGAGGCGTCGGCTGTGTGTGTGGCTGTGAAATGAACACCCGGGTGTCTAAATGTGCTCAGCTCCAATTTGACCGCTGAGGTAAATCCCGCTGTCATGTCGCAGCCTGAATTTACATTAGGTGTGTGTTGTTTCTTCATTCGTGTCGTTTTCCAGCCCCTGCCAGTCAACAGCAGCACGTCTCATTCAGTCATTCACATTTGGATTTTTTCTTTTATTGTCTGTTTTAGCCGAGTCAACACGGCTGCATTACAGCTGTTCACTCCGTTATAGGAATCAATAACACAAATGGGCCTCTCGCTTACAGCCTTTATGACTCAAATAAACCCCACGGGCAGTTTGTTTAAGGAATCGTCACCGCATTAAAAGTCATTAGAAACGTTTCCGTACATGAGGTCGAGACCCGTTTTACATCAATCTGGCCCACGCACGTTATTCTGCACAAACAGTTTCATCAATACACTATTACACTGTCCACCACAAAGCAGTTTGAATGCAATCAAAGCCTCGTGTGCGCTCGTCTTCACAGCGTGTGTGTGTGTCCCGTTTGACCTAACAGACATTTCCCTTTTTTGTTTTGTTTTGCAGGATTGGTCAAGCTGGGTGTCCACTGCGTAACGTGCCAGAAAGTCGCCATCAAGATCGTCAACCGCGAGAAGCTCAGCGAATCGGTACTAATGAAGGTAAGATCACAGCTCGAGCGCTCTGGGGGGGACGTCGCTCCGGAAAGTGTCATTGTTCCACTTTAACGTCTCGCCTTCTCCTGTCCGGATCGTCTCTGCTGGATTTTGCGATTCAACTCTATTCAACTTTATTTACTTAGCGCCGAATCACATCAAAGTTCATCTCAAGGCACTTGTACATACAGAGCATTTGAAGAAACCCCAAATTCCTCCAAACGCAGGCAATTATATGTGAGTGAAGAAACAAGTGCTGATATTGGATTGAAGCCATCATTCACATTTTTGTCTCTTTGAAAACAGCGTGTAAAATATCCAATAAAGGCAAATCACTCAAATCTGAAGAGGCAGCAGACCGACAAAAAGTCTGTTTGACTGGATTCCAAGATTTTGAGTATTTACTGTGAAATGTTTGGCTATGACTGATCTACATAATAATCAGCCTGGTGAAGGACAGAGCGATTGGGATTGAGTGAGTTTAACGCTTCCATTATCATTCCTCTCCGGTGTGTAACTCAATGGTTTGCCTCTGTTTGACTCCTGACTTTGTGGCAATGCAACAATTTCCTCTAACTACAATCATTTTGGAATCCTCTGACTGACGCTCTCCCATTTATAATTTCTCACATCAGCCACACAGACTATTTCAGCTCCAGGAGTGAATAGTTGTTGTTGTTTTCGGCATCCAAACGCTCCTGGCGGGTCGCCTTATTTAGTGCCTGCTTCAGTATTGGCAGTCTTCTGCAGATTTAGCTCTAATTGGCCCTCGTGTTGATTTAACGGTTGTTGAAAAAGGAGAAGCGAGCAGGAAGACAGAGTATGACAAGAGGCTACAACCTGTAATTTTCTTTCACAGGACAGGACAGGGCACAGGGCATGGAGTGTGTGTCTTCTCTAACCCTACAGATTATCCGTCAATGGAATTCACTTCTGTTGCAGCGTTGTTGGAGTTGAATGTTGCCGTTCGATGAGCAGTTAGCGTTTATCAGTTTCTCGCTGCGTCATTGTTTCTGTTTCTCCAGGACTCTCTCTCACTCTCACTCTTAATCTCTCTCTCACTCTCTCTATAACCTCGTATTCGGCTCAACGATGAGTCAAGCGTTTTCCAACAGGAGGAGAGCGGTCGGTCCTGCCTCCTCTGCTCTGACACAAGTATTAATAGTCGTAGTTGCTGGGACCATTTTTTCCCCGTTCTGACAGGAGAGAGGAAGGTTGCCTGGATATTATCCCCAACCAGTTGTGTTCCACATTTGTGCTGTCCAGCGGAGAGGAATTATAGTAACAGACGCCAAACACTGACAGGTTTCCGACAGCGGCGAAGCTTCTGCTGAAACTGCAGTACAGACCTAATTACTGGAGCCAGTGGGTCTCTTCTCTCAGGTCCTACAGCTTCTAGTGTGTCTGTGTGTGTGTGTGTGTGTGTGTGTTCATATATGTGTCAATAGGATTTGACTTTCCTGCGGAGCCGCACAGGCAGTAGAGTTCCCCTTAAAGTGATACAATATTAAGTTTGGCATAGATGACAAAAATTAGAACCAACCACTATTTTTGACTCGAGCGCTCTGCCAGCAGGGGAGTGTGAGTATGGCAGTGTGTGGTTGTGTGTGTGTGTGTGTGAGCTGCAGAAGTAAACACTCATTTGTTCAGAATCACTCTTAAATGCCAAATTATAATTCTATTCTATTTATTGTTTATTTACTTCTGTAGTCCCTTGGCAAGTCAGTGGAAGAGTCAGAGAATGTGTCAAACAAGTTTGCATAAATAAATACAACAAAAGAAAATAAGTAAGAATCTGAATTACTATAAAATGCCTGTGGATTGCCAGTGAGTGGAAAATGACTTTTGACAATTTCTTGTATTGCCACATTTTCTTATATTATATTGTGCTTTTGTCACATTTGCTTACACGTTTAACCCTTATGCCCAGAGCGTCTCGGTCAGGTCAAGGTTCTCTTTGAAATGGACAAACAGCATCTGTGACCATACTGGAGCGTCTGCTTGTGGCTGGACAGGAACTCTCTGATTGCAATCCATATTCCCATTTTTCCAGTATCCCCATAGTTCTGCTGTTCACACTCTGCCTGTCTGTGTGCCTGTCTGTCCTCTGTCCGGCCCACGTGGCTGTCAGGCTGTCAGGGTGATGGTGCTGCACTCTGCTGCATAGCTCACACTGGGAAATGTCACCTTTTAATATGCTAATGTGCCAGGTCCCCACGGTGCCATTAGGGGAGAATCTGACTGTCCGGGACAGGTGTGTGCCACACTGCTGACGACACACACACACACACACACACACACACACACACACACACACACACACACACACACACACACACACACACACACACACACACACACACACACACGCTCATACAAGTTCATGAGCGTGTCTCACACTCATTCACACACACTTATATGCATGTGCACGAACGCGTCCTCAGTGAGCCACGTCACCCCGTGTCCGTGGCGTCCGTCCCCCTGAATGGCCCTGCGAGTCAGGGGTCTGAGGAGATGAAGAGCCCGGTGGAATAAATTGCACGGGCGATCTGGCAGTGAGGTCTATCCTCCACCCGCTGCCTGGTGAACTTTACATAACCGGTATTGAAGTGTTAAGCCCACAGCCCACTGTGGGCGAGGAAGACTTTAATTGTCTGGGGTAAGTGTGTGAGCCTGGACTCACGGTGGAGGGTCTTTGTGCATGTCCAAGCACAGAACAAGATGATGTTGGATGAGTTATAAACACAACAAAATGGAAAGTGTCTCTGTGTCATGTGTCATGATGCCAGAAAACCCCACAGAGAGCATACACACACTGTGCACGTGTGACAGTGTGTGTGTGTGTGTGTGTGTGTGCAGTCACTGCTGCTGAGGCCAAACCCAACAGAGGGATCAGAGCAGATACGATGCGACGTGCAGAACCAACAATGTGTAGTCGTGTACAGTTTTGTGTGTGTGGCGTGTGTTGTGTGTGTGTGGCATCTCGAGGGGCTTGCTTAACATTTCTGTACCACTGCTCGCTCCTCGCTTCCTCTCTGGGCTGCAGGACACGTTTGACTCAGCGGGCTCACGGCGTCTTTTCTCTCTTTTCTCGTCCTTATTCTTCCTTTTCTCCCCGGTTACGGGCGAGCGACTCGTCTTGCTCTCGCAGCCTTTAATCTTTCACTGATTCCAGCTCAGAGTTTTCGCCCTTCTGGTTTTATCGTTTCTCTCTCTCACACCTCTTACGTCCCCACGCTCCCTGTAGGTCACTGGTGTCCTCCCACCAGATGCTCTCCGCCGTCCCCAGGGCTCGCTTGAAGCTTGGACGTGACCGCGCCTAGTCTTGTATTTCTGGTTTCCTTTTCGTGCCGATTGTGTTTTATTCCACCATCTCCTCAGATACTTCTTGTTTTCGTACTTGTGCAGCGACTGTAAAATGTCAGATTTCCTGTCTCTCTGCGTGTTTTCATCCTCGCCCGTCCGTACACGCCATCGCAGATGAGACTCTGAGATTCAAATCATGACGGCAGCTGCTGGAAAGGTTGAATGTGACAGACGCGGTGTTGATGTAAAGCAGTAATGTAATATTTATCCACTGAGGAATATTCTCTTTGTTTTCTTGCGCTCAAAGAGTCGGGGGTCAGCTCCTGTATTTATAACACCTATCCCCCAACAAACACTAGTGTTAGAAATTGATTTTGCACATAAGACTAAACTGCCTCTGCTTCCCTGCTCCTTGATAACAGAATACAAACATAAACAACCGCTTAAGGAAACACTCAGCAGGCTGACAGCTCTGTAATTGCCGGGGTCAGAGTGGATTTTGGGGGAGCTGGGAAAGCAACGGCGACGGCCCGGGAGAGGTCGGCAAAGATGAATATGGCGAGCTGACAGGTGTTAATTGGCACCGTAACCTAACGTGGCTCACCTTTAGAGGACTTGTTTGCAACCGTCGTTAGTTACTTTCACGATGTTGCGCCCGCTCTTGACCTGAAGCACACGCCGCGCCTTTGAAAGAGTGTGAAGTTGTCGCAGTAATGTGGTGTGTGTGCGTGTGTGTGTGTGTTAGGGAGCACAGTATTATCTCCCGTTATGCTGAATGGAGCGACTTCCCTCTGATCAAAAGTTTTAGTGTAACAGTTGAACTGTTGCTAGCGGCGCCATAGCGGCTATCACAGGGTGCGCCCTGTCTGTCGCTAGCGTCGGGGCGGCTGGTAGGACAGTAGTTGGTGTTGTCGCCCGCTCGGTTTGTCCCTGCGGGCCTAGCGAGTTGGGACGGGGACGACTAATTAGCCAGAGTGACTCTCTCTCCCTCTCTTCCCGAAGCGGCGCGACTTCAAAGGCCTTCTGCTGTTCCAGCCGAGAGAGAGAGAGAGAGAGAGAGAGAGATAGACTTGTAGAAAATGAGAAAAGATGAGGAACTTAGGGTGGATGTTATGTGAAATATACATGAATATATACTACACTACGTAGCTCGCCTGTATTGAGAGCGTCTCTGCCTCGCCCAATCTGTCCTTGATGTCAATCATAACATTTCAGATGAGAACTGTCTGTGTGTGTGTGTGTGTGTGTGTGTGTGTGTCTGTGTGAGAGAGAGATAGAAGTTGAGTGTGCAGAAGCTGAAATAATTGCCCCCTGAAGCAAATAATTGAAGAGCTCGGCTGAGGGCAGCGCAGGCACGAGTCGAGAACGAGGCGGCTTTGCTACAGCTAAGCCGGGCATCACCCAACAAGGCACGGAGCACCATTGTTTATGATCATGCGGTGTAAATCCGTCTCACTGATATTTCGTTTCGCCATTTCTCTCTCTGTCTCTCTCTCTTCTACGAGCAGAGAAGCCAAAGTTACACCGAAATGATGTTTCAGAACTGAGGAGATGGGAAAGTGAGGGATAAAAGTTGAACATGCGAGCTGACAGAGTTTTGGGGCGGGAGGGCGGGTTGGGGTGGAGGGGCGGGGAGCAGGTTGCCACGGCCGCAGATGAATCACACAAAGGTCTAATGTCGTTACCCCGACACCTCTGTGACGCTGTCGTTGCGTTCTCTCTCCTCCGTCTCTCCTCTTTGCTCCTAATGGTTATAGATCGTCCGTTCTCTCTCGTGTCTGTGTTGCCGCGAGTGGGCGGGAAATAGAAATGCCCCCAACACACACACTTGCACAAACACACACACTCACACACCTCTTCTTTTAACTTTATCTTGTGTGTATTTCTGTGTCTGCCTTTGCCTTTTCTCGCTCCGGTATCTGTGTGTGTGTCTGTGAGTGTGTGTGTGTGTGTGTCGTGTGGCGGCGTAAACGCAGAGTAATGGCTTTCATATGCCTTTGCCCCTGCGCGCTGATCCATCAGCTTTGTATGGCGCCGAGCCAGCAGGCAGGGCTTAGAACACAGTTTGATCTTAACAGCCCGACTGCGCTGCGAGGCTACAATTACCTTCTTAGCTCTCGCACCGTTTGTCTGCCTCCCCCTCACTCCCTCCGCCCCCCGCCCCCCCCTCGCTCCTGTGTCTGCCCGACCACCATTTCATCCCAAATGTCAGATTCTGCATTATTGGAATAATCGTTTTTGAGAATCTGCCGCTTATTTCGCCGGACCGGGTCAAGGCAGAAATGCTAGACTTTCTGAGCGCGTATCGATGGAAGGAACAGACGACGCGGCGCTTTGCTGCTTCGCCTTGTTTACCAGGACCTGAATAATAGCGTATTATTCTGAAACGGGCCTTTCGAAAGCCCATTGTCTGTGTCCAGTCAATATACGGGTCACTCGTCTTTCTGCATCCTAATTTGGTTTCCACCCTCCCCCCCTGAAATCAATGCACATCCAGTTTTTCCTCTCCCTGTCTTCATCGACTGTCGCCGGGGACATTTTGAGATGGAAATGCCGCGTACTCGATTCCACCTACAAGATGTTTGGAGGCGGTGCCGAGATGTCAGCTCAGGCGTCTCATCCCGTTCCCCAAATGCTAAATCCCATTGACTGAAGACACCAAACATTGTCTTTTACATGTCTCCGGCTGTTAGTTTCGGCGACATCATAGAGAGACGCAAGGCGAGCTCATCAAACGCACACAGCGCCCGGCTGATTTTTTACCTCTCCGGCTTCTTATCGAGACAAAAATAATGGAAATGGAAGATAACAAAACACGCGATGTAGACTGAGCCCCCGCCGAGCTCGACGGGGGACAGACAGATGTCTAAAACGACAGAGCGCGTTCCTCCTCTTCAAAGCCCGCAGCCTCTGTGATGTGGGGGAGATGTGATAGATGAGAAAACGTGATTGTTTCTGTTGTTGTTGTCGGCGCTTTGGTGTCGCTTATGGTTTGATGCATTTCCTTTCGTGAGTGCCGGAGACGTTTTATCCATTTGTCTACGCTTAAGTGGAGCGCCGCCATATAGAGAGCCACACATTTCCCCTTCAAAGTTGAGCTTTCTTTTGTTTGCTCTTCCTATTTCTTTGTTTTGCTCTGGGATCTCCTGACTCCTGATATCATCTTTGGACCCTCTGAAGTGTGTTGTGTGTTTTTTAGCCAGTGCTGCAACCGTCTTTGTCCTTGTTGAAGCGGAATAGGGACCAGTAAGTGGGTCGGTACATGAAATTCCCACGTAAAATGTAACTCTCCGACCTCCATTTTTACATCCACATCCTTTCACATCCTTATCATGTTTTTACACGGCGCCGCCTTAATTGGAACGCAGCGTAACACTGCCACCTGAACCTTTTTCCCCACTGAGCTTTTACTCTATATTGGCTAAATCAGATGTATTCTCCTGAGACTTCAATAAACCTGACAAATGCACACATGCAAAGTGGCTTTTCAAACAAAATTCAAATGTTTGGAGCCTTTCAGTGTGGATTTAGCATATTCCCACTGTGTGTGTGTGTGTGTGTGTGTGTGTGTGTGTGTGTGTGTGAGGCTTTCCTCCGAGTACTCTGGCTTCATCCCACAGTCCAAAGACAAGTAGATTAGCTGTTAGAGGATTGTTAGGACACTTTTACGGTCTTGTTTTTGGATAAGGATATCTGCTTGCATTAGGATGTGACAGGTCATTAAGTTGTGAGAGCCTCAGTGTTTCATCGCTGCTGCGTGCCTTCATCCTTATTTGTTTTTAAAAAATAACAATTTGTGGGCTGATTAAATCTCATGCATGCGTGCCAGCCCGTCTACAGCTGAGAGACTGAGATCTGAACCCAACCTCCTGCAGATTTGCGCACATTAACCTGTATTCCCCCTCATATCTGGCAACACATCACATCTTAATGGATGTGTTGCCTTCCCTAGACGGATGAGACAGGTGTGAGAATGTGTGAACGTGAGTTAAAATAGTGATGCCAGCTGAAAGTTAACATTCTTATCCAGTCTCTGTTCTCAGAATCAATGTGTATGTGTGTGTGTCTCATCTCGTCCCACATTGTGCAGACAGGGTTGTTGGGCACATCACAGCTTTACGGACACGATAGCTTGAGCCGCGTGCCAGTTTGAAGGATTGCGATGGTTACGAGCCAGATGCAACATGGAAATGAGGGCCCCAAAAAATTACCTGTCATTCGTCAGCCACATGCGTGCTGCACACACGTCAGTCACACAAGGGGTTTTTGAAAGAAAATAGCCTTGTAAAGTGACACTGGAAGTCTCTATGAAAGAGCAACGAGGCAGCGGAGAGACAATGAGGCAGAATAAAGTTCACTCTAGTGATGTAGTTGAGGGCTAAAAAGAGATCATCACATTTTCTTATTTCTTCATTATGCTGATAAATTGCTTTCCACAAGTGCTGAACATTATTCATAGAGTCGATCAATTTGTTAATCAGGCCCAAACGTGCTGCTTTTAGCCGTCGCAAATAAATGGGGAGGTCGGCCTCGGCTTGGCAGCGTTACTGCCTTTAAACGCATCTTGATGTTAATTTGGTTCTGCACGGCCAGTGTGTTGAACATGTACAGCGAGACACTTAGCTTCATCAACTCCTTCATCTGCAACCCGGCGGGGATTGTCTGCTAATGACTCCGATGTGCCAACGCTCAATAACACACACGTACACACACGCGAACACGCACACGTTGTGTGTTTCCGCACGCGGGTCTCGCCGGGGCGCGGGCGTACATTTATATTCGCGCACAGCACCATCAGAGCAATAGACTTGCCTTCTCACGTGTCAGAGAGTTGCACACGCCGGCCTAATTAAGCACAGAGACGAGACGAATCCCTGCCGATTAGATCATTACAGCTATTCTTAACACATTTCCAAACTTTTATTTTGCAGCTGGGCTAATTGACGTTTCAGTTGACCGACCGGTTCCCCACCGAACCCCGGCCGTCTCCTCCGTATCGACTCGATCTCCTGACTGACTATTGACGAGACTCCCGTGTCAGCGACTCGGGCCACGTCTCGGCGCGAGGAGGATGATTAGCGAGGCGAGCGAATCACTGTTACCTCATTATCACCGTCTGCATGAATTACCGCGTGACGTCTGAAGTAGGTTATCATTACTCATCCTCCACTCGCTTCCTTTCCTTCCTTTTCACGGCTTCCACTTCACCGTGGCATCAGCCGTACGAGCAGGAGCGGCGCAGTTTAATTAAAACCATGTAAAAGTCATATTTTACAGTCTTTTCACCTATATCGGCCATATAAACGGGTATTTCAACACGCGCCCCTTCTTCATATCGCACAGAATAAGGAGTCATTTCTTTGCAGACCTTTTTTATATCTTTACCTTTGCTCTTACATTGAGAGACTTCAACAATGTTCCTAATCATTTCAATACTAATCTAAAATTATAGCCGCTTTAATTGAAGGTTGGCTGGGATAAAATAATTTCACAAAAGAGGTTAGCGGATGCCGTTCATTTCTTCGCCGCACCTTTGCAACTCTTCACCCCACCTCGCATGCAAATACGCTCTCTTATATTTTATTAGATTTACATTCCTGTTCCTGCTATAGACGACCTTCAAATTCAATCATCGCACTCTGTTCTGCGCCTTGCTGGAGTTTATGAAAACTCATTCATTAATCCACTTTTCACCATCCAAGGTCACTTTACCAATCCTCTCCGAATTATCCTTCACTCACGGGGAGCGAGTGAGCGACAGAACGGGCGAGTTGACCAAAAAAATAACACACACACACACACACACACACACACACACACACACACTTCACTTCGACTGACGCACAAAACATGGCCGCCGAAGGGATCCAACGTCTGGTCGTCACTGATAAATCACTCAGCCAGTTGAAGGATTAAAAAAAAATCACACATGCCCTTGCACACACACACACACACGTCTTACACCTTGTACCCCCTCCCCAGGCCATCCCATGCAATCTCAACCTCAAGTGCGTGCACATAGGGTTCCTGAGGGGTTGGTGATTACGCCCTTTGACCTCAGGGTGTGGAAGACCTCCACCATTACAGTCCATTACAGCCAAGGTCATCCAGGGGCGCGCGTGTTAGCGAGAAAATGATGCAGTCCGCCATTTGTCTAAGTGACAGCCTGATGGATCTGTCAAGCAGCGCGGGCGTCCTCACCCGCAGACATGATTAGAGGGACGGACGGAATGAGAGGACAGAATAAATCAGGGCTGGAGGAGGAAAAGGAAGAGGAGGAGGGTCGGAATTGGTATAGGGTGTGGGGGGGTAATGAGTAAAGATTTGAAAGGGTGGGACTTAGATGGAGGATAAGGACTACTGAGCAAGCAGAGACTATGTCCACATCGATTCAACATGTCTGTGGTATTGATCAAACTCCCCCGTGGTGGGAATTTACCTCCTCTCCACAAAGGATGACTGATACAGTGATTACCAGGGAAAACCTACCTCACCAACACGCAGCACACGGGTGTCTGTGTGTTTTTGTGTGTGAGAAGTGTGTGTTTGCGAGGATCACAGGACGATGGTGATGAGGAGAGAGAGAGAGAGAGAGAGAGAGAGAGAGAGAGAGAGAGAGAGAGAGAGAGAGAGAGAGAGAGAGAGAGAGAGAGAGAGAGAGAGAGAGAGAGAGAGAGAGAGAGAGAGAGAGAGAGAGAGAGAGAGAGAGAGAGAGAGAGAGAGAGAGAGAGAGAGAGAGAGAGAGAGAGAGAGAGAGAGAGATTACTTGGCAACTTTAACTGTAGTATGATTTTTTTTGTACTTTATTTGGCCCTCGGTGAAGTGTAGATAACGAGCCTGCCAGAAGCGTTCGCTCGCTCGCCTGCCCGCCCGCCCAGAGGTGTTAGATCCATCCGCCCGCAGCCACCGCCGCCAATTTCTAAACCGATTTCGGATAAGCAGGCTCTCCCGGGAAAACGTGGCAATATGATCCGGGAGGTGGCGGCTGTGACCTGCATCACCAAGCTGTGTGTGTGTGTGTGTGTGTGTGTGTGTGTGTGTGTGTGTGTGTGTGTGTTCGTGTGTGTGTGTGTGTTCATGTTTGACCTTGGGATTGATGTGTTTGTCCTTGAAACTCCCTGGGTTAGAGGGACCGTTTAACACTTCAGCATTTACACGCACATGTAAGCATATAAACACACAAACACACACACACATACACGTCTACACACACCAGCTTGACTCCTCCTCCTGGCACAATCTACCCTTTCTGCCCAACTGGCTCACTGACCGACATATGGATGGATGGATGGAGGCGGCGCCAAGCACGCCACCATCAGTGTCACATGTGCATCAGGCGTTAATGTGCCCGCATGTCACAGACACACACACACACACATACACACTGGTGGCGAGCGGGGCCGGTTTCTGTCTCGGAGCCAGTGACCACGCTGTGCTCCCTCCTCCCACCTCCTGCTCGCCGACAGTTGGGACCTTTTCGCCCCTTTCTCCTACCATCCCTCCATCCATACCTTACGCCGCCGCGGCCGCCACCGCCCATATGTTCTCTCCTGTGTCTTATTTACCAGCTCGCTGTCACAGCTTCTGAATCCGCCGCCCGCTCTTTTTTAATTTCCCCGCTCTCCGTGGACCATTTGGTGCACGATGCTGCTAAAAAGGTTATCCTTGTGCTTGTTGTGTTAATTAGTAACAAAAGAGGCAGCGAGACCCAAGGGGGGGACGCCGGCGGCTGACACTACGAGGCTGCTCTCTTTCTCGGCCTCCGCCTCCATTGCAGGGGCTTACTTCTTCTTTCTCCTCCCCTCTACGCTCATCCTTCTCTTGTTTTTCTATCCCCACATGTTAACATCGCCTCCCCCCCCTTTTTTTTTTATTTTTTTTTTATCTGACACACACCGCTGCCCTGTGTTGACTTTGATCCTCAGATCTCAGTTTCAAGGGGGCCGCTCACTCGCTCCCCTGGGGGAGGTGACAGAAATCTCTGTGTTTTCCTTCAACGCGTAGGAGCAAGAAAGACGAGGGGGAAAAAAAGCGCTGTGAGATCGCAATAAGTGGAGAGTGAGTGAGAGCTGACGGAGCCTGTGATCCAATGTTTTTTTTCCCCCCTCTGAGGCTTTTCAGGGGTGCGCTGGTCTCTGTGTTCTGTTGCTGTGTGACATGTGTGGCGTGAATCTAATCTCCTCGCTGTTTGCTGTGATCCTCTGTCCTCCATTACCGGGCTCTTAGCCACGGTGATGAAATTATTGATGTCACCAGTCATTTGTTTGCTCGTCCATTCGCCCGTTCACATTCACGGCTCAGGAGGTAATTTACAGAATTGATGGGACGCTGATGAAAATATGCTAAAATCGCTCGGTGAAGAACAACTGCGAGCGTGGTTTTGTCCGTGCAGCTCCAGCGCTCGCTCGCACACACACACACACACACACACACACACACACACACACACACACACACACACACACAGCCCTGCGTCATGGACCTATTTTACAATACGCCAGTGACACCTGCAAATGCCTCTCTAATTAAGAGTAATAAATAACATTATATGTGCGCGTCAACATCACAATTACATTCCAGGGAGAGGAGAGCACTTCCCTTGTTTTTAATTGGGAGGGACTGACTGCAGCTCCTCAGAGTCCGGCGGTATTGACCTTGTGCTTTCTTATTAATTACACAACTTAACTATTCAACTCGAGGAAGTTCATTCATTTACTTATTTATTTGCACCGGCGGCCATTTTGTGGTTGTTGTTGTTAACGCCTCGGTAGGAAAACGCCAGCCCCCCCCTTTTCCAGGATTGATCCGCTCGGCGTGGCAGGATATTGCACTGATAGGAGAGCACCCATGGGTCAGAGCTTTGCCAATCAGGCACTGGGCCCCGGCTCGGACTTCCTCTCCTAATGATGACCACTTCACAACGGTAACCGCCGTAATCTGCAAGACAAATTATCTCCCCGTCAAATAGCCAATTTGGATTAGTGTCAGTCTCATGCGCCGCAATCGACCTCGGCGTGTGATGAGGTGTTTTGGCTTCCCGCTCTCCCTCCCCGTGTTCGTCCACTTCTGGGTTTGGTTATTGGGAAATTGACCAGATAGGCAATATATGGACCTGACCCCAGTAAGAGGGCGAGGAAATGCTTCAAAGAGCAAAGTGTGTATAGTGTGTGTTCGTCCACTTGTCCAGCTGCCGCGGCGACCGGCGCGTACGTGAACGCGTCCAAATGTGACGGGAGAATGTGACTAGCGAGAGCCTGCTAATAAAGGTTTAATGAAGTGCCACGGACATGTCCACGCTCACAGATGTGCACCGTAATGAGGCAGTGTGTGCAGCGGCCAGGCCAAGAGAGAGCGACCACACACACACAGGCACACACACAGGCACACACACACAGGCGGCCATCATTTCTAGACGGCACCATGACGTTCTGGAGGCGTTGGATGGGTGTGTTTGAGCAGTTTGCTAAGCAGTGAGAGAACAGTTGGGCTGTACGTGTGAGTGTGTGTGTGTGTGTGTGTGTGTGAGCGCACTGTACGTGTGTGTGCTCTGCAAACATTAGCGCTGACTGCTGTAATAGCACATGTGCTAACGGAACAAACACGCTTGGGTTTCACGCGTAGGAAGGAGATGCAAATGTATTCCAATGTTTTGATGTTTGATGATGATAAATGTATCGATGAAACTACAAGGAGAAAAGAAAAAAGCGCCACAGAATTACATCATCCGCTTAATCAGCAGCTAATCTGGCGATAAGGGTGAAGTTGTGTGGCTAAGGCTTCGTTAAAGCCTCATTTCTCTTATTTCAATTAACTAATAGTAGGCTCTTATAAGAAGCTTAGCAGGGTGGCTGCTGGCACTGTAGCATTTAAGACGGCTCGTCTCTCCCCGAGTCCTGGATAGCATAAGTCTCTCAGCAGGGAGTCCTTCCTGCCAGGTAGCAAGCCAGCCGCCACGGGCTCATTCTCCTAAACACACACACCTTAGCCTCAGGTGAGACTGTGGCCCGCTGTAACACCGCTGATGGCACTCATTAGGCTGTGGATTAGCCCTGATTAGCCTCACTCCCACTGATACTCCACGCTAATGCTAATTATGCGTTACCACTTTACCCTTTCCAGACACGCCTCTGTGTGTGTGTGTGTGTGTGTGTGTGTGCTTTATAGCTTATAGCTTTATGTTCCTGACTTGTGTCTCTGTTGCGTTTTCTTCCCCAGATTCTATGTTTTTATCACACATTTTGCATTAAATGTTGCGGTGTGAAAGTCTTGAGAAGACAGCAGGGATAAGAAAGACATCAGAAAATAATCATTGATCTTTTGTCAAGATTAATTGCAGTATTGAAGATGAGTGTCAAAGCTCACTAATAGAAGCTGCTCTGAAATGGAAAACAATATGAGAGTGTAATTAAGGCGACTCCTGATTTTACGGTCAGTCAACCAAACGTGTGTGTGTGTGTGTGTGTGTGTAATGGCTGACAGCTCAGAGCTTTGATGGCATTGTACAGAAAATTACATGAAGCTAAAACACACACAGAGTGACACAAAAGCAAAGCGAAGGCTGCGGCACAGGGAGGTGACATAGTGAAATTATCTCTCACACATACACACACACCCTCGCCCTTTCATCTTTGTCAAAGCTGGAGACGGAACGCCGTAGCGGAGCCGACAGACAAGAAAGGTTGGGAGGAAAGTTAATGTGAATGTACAGAGAGCGGGAGCGGAAAGACGAGTGTCGGCTTCTGTTGGGTTCTTTGCGAATGGACGCTGATTCCCAGTGGCAGTCGTACACACTGACGGAGACACTGACACGGATCCGAACAGACGGACCCGATCTCAAGCAGGAGCCAAACCCTCACCTGTCTCACAAAAAACGCTGTACGTTTTCCCTCTAAGCGACTCTGTAAGCAGTAAAGAAACTCTGGAAGCTCGTGTCGACTCGGCCCTGAGCGCGGCGGTGACATGTTTGTGCTGCCACTGTCTCATGACTGAAGGTAAAGGCCGGAGACAAATGTCCCACTAGATATCACACTTTATGTTTCTTATCTTGCCCCCATAGCTTGATCATGAAATGTGACAGAGCACCTCAGCGAGACTTGTTTGCTGAGGATTGAGAGCTTGTTTTTTTATTGTAGCGGTGCTCTTATGGCTTCTATTGTATTTGATTAACACCAATCTCTCTCTCTCCCCCTCTCTCTGTCTCTCTCTCTCTCTCTCCCCCTCTCCTTCTGTCCCTCTTCTACAGGTGGAGCGTGAAATAGCTATCTTGAAGCTCATAGAACACCCGCACGTTTTAAAACTACACGACGTCTACGAAAATAAGAAATACTTGTAAGTATGATCGCCGCAGCACAACACGACACACAAAGGGTTAATGTGTTCCGAACCTCAACCAGGAGTGTCATACTTTAGTGGAGGTTATTAGAGCTCATCTGTGTTCAGGTGTGTCCCCAACTTGGCTAAGCACACACACGCGAGCGAAGCGATGATGATGATTTGGGATTTGAACCCTCAGACATCCACCTCTTCCACATTAATCAGCCAAGAAAACTACAGTGCCAAATCTCTCCCCTCGAGCTCTTTTGGCAGCGGTGTGTTAATCTTGCTACGCTCGGGCTCAGAACATATCAATCAACTTTTTGTACACACATTTATTTACGTCTGAGCCAAAGCTTTCAGAGCGAAGAAATGTGACTCCCAAACGGTCTTCTGGGCTTCAGAGCGCTCTTTAAAACCCCACACATCATCTGGTCGGCCAGAGGAGCAGCTCTGATTGGTGTGTTGTGATTGGAGCGGCAGGCCGGATGCTCCATTACTGCCGGCTTCAAGCATTTAATTGGGTTGCGCTCGCTGGAGGACAGCTAATGGGAGGAGGAAGGCAAACACTACGACACGCTTATCAGAGGCAACGCCACTGCATTAAGCAACATTAGTCTGCGGCACATACACACACACATGTATACGTACGCGCCTAAACACACACACACCCAGAGATCTATTAGCTAACTTTAGCAGCAGTGAATGACAGGCCCATCAGTCCTATATGGTAGCCCCCTTCATCTACAGACGACTGTTTGTCAACGGAATTCAATTAGGTCTCATCTTGAGCTCGCGAGCCAAATGGGATTGGACATGCAGCACTGTACATGTCATCATTTAAGATGATAGGAATAGAACAATATTATGATTCATCCTATAATTGGATTATTAAAATCTCATTTTGGCCTGTTGCTTCATCACTTTTGACAGTTGGTCACTACGCAGAGCGGATGACAAATTACTTTGCATTTGCATCACCAGTGACTTACGCACTGAGTCCATTCCCAGCTTGATGTGATGTAGAGGCTTTGCGCTTAATGTTGTTTAGACTCTAAATCAGAAATCTGCCCCTTGAAAGCCAATCATTGATAGATGCGTAGCTCCTTTAAAGCCGCATTCCCAGAGCTTTAGGATTTATGATGCCATTGGCACAGATCCCACCAGGAGCTGCTCCAATTGGCGTGTGCGTGCGTGTGTGTGTGTGTGTGAGTGCTAGAGGTGATGGAGAAAACGAGGTATTTTATTGATTCATATTTCATTGCCAAAGATGAATGAATGACCACATAACGATGCTAATATACTGTAAATTATGCTGAGAAATGGAATATTGAAAGAGAAGTTATGCTCGTGAACAAAGTTGATTTGTACGTAATGGAGTTTTTTTATTGGGCTTTATTATGTGAAACCAGCTCTCATTAAAAGAATTGTCAGCTCTAAATGTGTTAAACGGAGAGGCGTTCCCTGTGTTCTCTCCCCGTTGCACGTTTGTACAGAAGCAGGTGGTCCAAACATTAGAAACGTGTCTCAATAAAACACGATGACGTGAGCCGAGCAGCTGAACACTGTAAGCTTCAGGATTACATTGTATTAGATTGTATAGGTGCAGCTAATATACAGGCGGTATGAGGTTTTGCCGTACGCAGCTGCTTTACAGGCTCAGGGTTGCTTATTGAGTGGGTGCTCTGCGGCCGAATACAGGTTGCGACAAGATGGCCTAATCAATAAAATCTCTCACACACTCACACTCGGATGCACACACTCGCACAAGAGAGAAAGAGAGAGTATTTCACCGCCTGTCCGAGTTTCAATTTGTCCCAGGAAGATGCAGGGGAGTAGCTGCCCAGGATATACGAGCAGACGGTCCAGAGCCGGGGCAGCGGCGGTGTCGGGCTCTCTCGGCAGCACAGATGCCGCTTCAGGCCCGGGTCAGGGTAGATTCATTGCCTCCCTGTCCTCTCAGAGCCCCAGACTGTGCGCCGTACAGTCAGGATGATGGAGTGGCCCCCACAACCCCAGCAACACGGGTTCAAAGGCCGCCTGACGAGCGCTCGTAAAGAGTGCGGTGACAGGGAAGGTTGTGTGTGCGAGTGTGTGTGAGTGTGTAATGTATGTAGACTGATACGAAGACATCCAGAGCTTTTCTTTGGTTAACATAATCCACCCTTGCTTGTTTTATCACCCATTATTTCTCTTTCCTTTTCTCTCTCCCTCTCCCTCTCCCTCTCTCTCTCCCCCTCTCCTTCTCCCTCTCTCTCCCTCAGGTACCTTGTGTTAGAGCACGTCTCTGGCGGTGAGCTGTTTGACTACTTGGTGAAGAAGGGCAGGTTAACTCCTAAAGAGGCCAGGAAGTTCTTCAGACAGATCATCTCTGCCCTGGACTTCTGCCACAGTCACTCCATATGGTAAATGCTGTAATTACACGCAAGACAATCTGGTGCTGTGCATGATACTGCTCTGACCACAGGGGGTAGAACACCACATATGATGCAACATAACGTAGTAAAAGTAGAATGATAATTGAATTAGATACTATGTCCATTGAGACTTGTTGTCATACAGCAATCAACACCTGATGACTTCTAAGCAAACGAACATTTGACCTTCTAAAGTAAAGATTTCTGATTTGTGAGTGTTTCCCTCTATAACCAGCATCCTCACATGTTCTGAACCTGACTGAAACACTCAGGCTCCCTTCACAATGACAGTGGTCCAGTTTATATTCAGACACAGTGCTTTGGTATATATTTGAAGAGCCGCACCTGAATAGACACGGACGTTGCTTTCACACTTTGGATCGCACCCCTGTAAAGAACACTCCTCAAACTGTCCCTGTCTGCAGTAAGTGGTCCTAATGCAGTTATTAGGGCAGAAAAGCGTAGTGATTTTCTGTTAATGCACAGTACTCTTTCTTAGCTTTGTGCCGTTCAGCGTAGAGCTCTTGTATTTGTATAAATTTGTCACGGTGTTGCTAATGTAACACATTTATCAATGTGTTTCTATCTCTTAGCCTCTGGGGATAATTTAACTGTTTACCATCTTATGGTATATAGTAATAGCTTTTACTTCAGAAGTCAAACATGTCAGCCGGGCGCTGGTTAGGAGAAATCATTTGCATGCATGCGTGTGTGTCTGTGTGCGTGTGTGTGTGAGTGCGTGTGTGTGTGTTTTTACTCATTTGTGCTGGAGCAGAGAGTGAGTTTTGTTTCCCATAGAGTGGCTCCCTCAGGCCCGGCTTTCCCCCTCTCGTATCAGCATAATGAAGCACGAGGAACAAAGAGTAGCCTGAAGTTCAAGTTAATTTATTTAGCGTCACCCAGTGTGTCAGTGTAAGAGGTGAAGGGTAGAAGCGGGAAAAACCAAAGACAAGGACGGTAACGGTGAAATCAAAAGTCTTTCAAGATGAAGAGAAAACATGAGTGACGTCGGCTGACATACTAACGCACACATACTAACGCACACTTGTGTCTCCTGTGCGTGAAGTCACTCCCAGGAGGAAGAATAGCTAGATTTCCAATTTGAGGATTTTAAACATGAATCTCTTTACCAATCACAGAGATAAGTGTGTGTTCTAGCTCAGCTAAGTATGAAAGAGATCATTTTCTTCATTCTATTGAGAGGGAAAGAAATCATTCCATTTAGCGTTCCCACCCCATTTAAGGAATAAAACTCTCCCTAAGATGACAGACAAAGATAATGGCTGACTGGCTAATTCAAAACTTCCAGTCTTAATTACATATTAAGCTTTTTTAACTGCATCTACATCAATTTGACTCTGACAAAAGAGTATTAAGTGTTGAGTTTGACGAGTTGGAGGCTGTAGCGGCACTGTTAAACCAGGCAGTGAAGAGCAAATCAATGGTGTGAGTTTTTGCACAAATTCAGCTAAGCTCAGCATCTTTATCAGGGGAGTCACAGCCTTAATTAGAACTCTGGAGTCACTCATAATTCATGGCGGTCATTATGCGTTTGGATTTAACCGTTCCTTGCAGTCATTTTCACAGAAAGTACGACTTCGAATCGCAAAAGAAACTAAAGATGTGAGAGTGCGCTCGTGCCTGAATCCCTGCGGAGCTGAGGCAGAGGCTGAAGCTGCTACCTGTTGACGGTACAGGCCGGTAATTTATGCAAAAGAGCTGGAGAGACAGACTTTCCTTCCACTGAATGTATGGAGGTTGTTTGGGCTTTGTGTCAATGATAAAAGACAGACAGTTTTTGTGTATGTATTCCATGGAGCCTGGTGTTGGCTGACTGAGAGATAGATTCACACAAGAGAAAGAGCAAGGAATTCATCCCAGCCGTGTCATGATATGATTGGAATCTGTCTCTGTTTTCTTGGATTGGACACGCTTTTGTATTCTTGTTTTGTACCGCTTGTACAAAAAAGCAATTAGATTTCAGTCGTTGCCGTTACTTCCGTACACGGCAACTTTACATGTTATTGACTTGCTGAGCGTGGTGCATTCAAGTTCCTTCTTTTTGTCTGGACATCTAACATTTTTTCCGGTCGCTTGAATTTCCTGAGAGAATTCAGCTAAAACTACCAGAGCAACGCGTGTATAACTTGAAATTGAACAAACCTGCCTTACCTGAGGGAATGAAAGTTAGCAGTCTGTTATCAGTCTCATACATATCTGACTGTGAGGGGAACAGATTAGACGAATTAGGGGAAAGCAACTGGGACTGAGTCTCAGCACACGCACAAACATGGAGTGTGACAGCTCCTCTGTTCTGTGGGAGTACCAGCGAAGCCACTGTATCTCTCTCTCTCTCTCTCTCTCTCTCTCTCTCTCTGCCTGTTTTACTTCGCTCCTTTCTACCCCACTGACGCTCCTCGAAAATTACGCCTTATACATTTACCATGAGGAGGATAATTTGGCGTTGCTACACCCACTCGCCCTCCTCCCAACCTCAATTAGAGCCAAACAGACAGACAGAAGCAGCCATTCTCACCTCCCTTCCATCCGCGCTAATGAGATCCCAGCATCCCCTCAATAAAAACATTTCTGCAATCATCTCTGGCGTTTCTCCTCGTCTGCACAGGGGACTCGCGCAGGCTGTTAGAAGTGCTCCCTCCTCTCTGTGACTCACCATGCAGTGGCGGGGTGAACACATCCTCCTCAGACCTCTCAGACTTCCCTTTTCCCCCCCGCACAGTCTCGCTTTCACGTCTTATTGCCTCATCCCTCCATTCGCTGCGCACGTCTGACCCCCATATGTCTCTGTTGAGCCAATTTGTTGTAAGCCGGAATGTGAATGAAGGGAAAGACTGCCGGCTACTCCGCACGGAAAGGAGAAGGCCGGGAAAGGATTCGAAACCAGGACCTCACCACTGTGCAGAGAAAGAGAGAAAGGCCATGTCAGTGAAAGAGATCACCGCTATGTTAATATAGCATTTCAACCTGTATTTCTATTCATGACTTTCCACTCCTGTTTGGCTATAATTTGACATTTAAAGTCCACAAAGCAGACTCTGGTGGAAACAGACTGGTTGACATTCTGCTTCAAGCTGAGAGCACGACTCACATATAAAGAAATGTTTTTTATCGATCCTTCACTTTGCCAGAGCCCGTGCCTTCCTCTTGAAGGCTCGCCTGTGTTTGGGTCAGCTACAAATCAGCAAACCTGCGGTGGTACGGGTACAGTGTGTTGCTTCAGAACGCTAGATCTCACACACACACACAGCGGTCTCTTCAAAGATGCTCTTGTATCCGTGTCTGTATTGAGATGATTTAATATTTACGTGAGAGGGAATCCCAACGCAGCTGTGGTCGCGTCTTGTCTGGTTTGACATTCAGCAAAATACACATCTGCTGCGGAGTTTGTGCAATATCCCGGAAAGTCGCCGTGGCAGCCTGCCATGCTTGTAAGCGCCCGACAGAGACACAGATTGATTGAGAAGAGCGGAGTGCTTACTCCTTGAACACTTGACAAGCTGCTGGTCCGCGTGTTGTCCAGCTTTCCACCCCTGCAGACTGATTCTGTGGCCGGTCCACGCCACGGTTGACGTATCAGAAACCTGTCACTGCTGCTAAACCTTGTTCATTTCATTTAGTTTGCACTATCCTGGTAAAAAAAACATGTGAACGAAGTGCCATTTAAACTCATTTGTCTGTCACCAGTCAAGATTTTATTTTTATAATATATGTAGACAATTGACCCACAATTAGAAGATGACATGCAAAAAAAAAGTATTTGAAAAGGAAAGGTAGCAGGTGCTGATATGCAAAGGAACCCAGGAAATAGAGGATTTCGGCTCTTAACAGCAGCTTTTTCTAGTTTGTAATGGTGCACTAGTAGGCGCTTTGTTCTGTGATCTCCCGTGTCAAACGTGCACCATATTTCTATTCTCATGGCCGATGAAAATATGCAGCGTTATTGATCTCTCCAGCGTTCCTGAGGCCACAGCCAGATCAGCCACGGTTCAGCCTGCGGTCATGTGAACTTATGATGACACCAATCAGACCCCCCGCCTCACTAACTAGTCACTTTGTCCGCCCACTCTGATGACCCCACTCTGTCACACACACACACGCAGACGCTTGCTTCAGCCGTGTGAGCCCATGCAAACACACACCATTCAAAAAAACCCTATGGTCTATCCTCCAGCCTTACCATGTTAGTTACTGTGTGTGGGTGTGAGATAAATGTATGTTTCACACAAACTCCCAGCAACCCACCAAGTAAGCTGGACATTTGCTGGTGCGAGACGACCGCGTGCCTAAAGCCTATAGCATTATAACTATCACCTTTATGTGCACACACGCGAATGCCTGGTGCAGAAGTCGCATTAAACCCACGCAGGGGCATCATCATGCCATCTCACTTCGTCTCTGTCTCCCACCCGGCCGCCGGTGTCTCCTGGCTTTAGTTGTCGCTCTTCCGGGCTTAGCGAGCCGCTCTTTGCCATTACTTGCTTATATTCCCTCAGAGAGCTGTAATGCAAGCCACTGTTACTTTCAGTTAATCAACATTGGCCTCCATCTTTTCCCCTCTTTTAACTCCGTGCCATCTGCCTCTTTGCTTGTTTCTGATCCCTCTTCCTCTGCCGCGCTTTTCATTTGATCGTGTGCCGCTGTTGTTACACATGCACATCATACAGTACGCGTTAACCTATTTGTCATTCTTCATTCTCTTGTATGCCCATCGCTGTCACAATAGCCCTGACTGTGTTTGTTGGCATGTGCCGGAATCTCCCCATCTGACAGTCTGTCTGTCTACCCGCCTGTGGAAAGCCTTTGTTTATCGCTCATCATCACTCTGGCTGATGGCTGCTAATGAGACAGAATGGAAAACTGATGTTTTTGTCTGATTTTCCTCTCCTACGTTTGCCTGCTTAGGTTGGTGAGGTGTAACCGTGGGTGAGGGGAGAGAACAAAGTAGAGAGCATGTAGGGGGGAAAAGGAAAGAAAGAGACGGGAAAGCTCAGTATGGAACATGTGAGGATAAGAGTAGGTTGGTTTGTTGTTTGTGATGACTGAAGGAAGTGAAGAATAGGGTAAATCGGAGGAAAATGTGGAGGAAATTGCATCATGACATGCTGAAATGTATGAAGTATGAAGGATTCTGACCCTTTTCACTTTATACAGGACATAAGTGGCGCTCGTCTATTTATTCTGCCTTGTTGTGGAAGATCTGCTGCTCTCTTTCCATCCTCCCCAGGTTATTCCCCACTGGATTAAGAGGAAAAGCAGTGATGCTCACATTCAATCAAACCGATTCTTCTCTGCAGACGTGTGGCCGTCATTATCACGCCACTTTTTAGTCACAGCATTGCGTCCCGTCCCAGAGGAGGAGCTAGGAATGAAAATAGGTGGAGGAATTAACTGTAGGGTCGAAGAAGACGAAGGTTACTATGAAAGAATATCATCACAGAAAAACCACACTTTGACTTGTTCTGTCAATATAGTGGCCTACAGAGAAAGAAACGACTGTAATAACCATAACATTGCTCCGGGTCGATGTCTGTGACTAGTCAGCTACACACGGGACTGTCAGGACACGGCGAGCTCCATGACCATCCTCTCGTTACACTAATGATAGAGATGAGAGTGGAACAATAGCTGAAAGGGCCTCATCACAATGGACATTTAACCTCGGATGACATCAGCTGCTGTGCAACTTGTTTCCTGTCCTGAGGGATGAACTGTCGTTTGGCGTATCATCACGCCGGCGCTCCCTGTGATCCCTGTTATAATTGATATAACACTGATCGCATCTAAAACAGGTCTCCCCGGGCTACGACCTTTTATTAATTTACACAGCCATCAATTGGCGGTGATGTCAGCAGCCTTGGAGTTTGTCTGAGCTAACTAATATTGTGGAAGTGCACACGGCGGGGACACAAACATTTATGGAGCTCCTCGGGGGCCACATGTGCGACGCCATGATTACACCAGAAATCATCCAGACTAATAGATTTGACCGTTTCTGTATTGGAAAATTTCATAATTCCTCATTAAAAAGGTTTTTCAGTCATGATGTGAAAGAGAAGAAAGAGGCAAGAAAAACAATTTGGTGTGATACAAACGACGCAGGCAACGGCTCAGAGGGGACGAGTCGTGACTGGTGTTAAAACTCTGTTTACCACCAACACCGTGGGGAGACTCTCCTTCCCTCGTCCTTGATCTGTACAGACCTGAACATCATCCCCAATCAGAAAACCACAGTTCCAAAAGCCTCGTAAATTTCTAACGACTCTAACAAAAAACCCATCAGCCTTTAAACACAAAGACGACACACTGAACACGTGAGCCGTAAACATGGCACCAACACACTGTTTGCACGAGCCTATCATACATAAAACACAAACCCCAGGAGACTCGTCCACAAAAGACACAGGCTAACAGCATATTTATCCACCGACAACATTGATGGAACAATTGCATCCGGATACTTTATTGGCTGTCAGGACCCTGGAATCCATAATAGGACGTTTAACGGCCTCTCCGACACGTCAGGCCCCACTTTGCTACTGTAATCTCCCTCACACAGCTGTCCTTCCGCTGGGATATCTCTGTCTTACAGTCGTATGTCATGCAAGGGTGGATGCTGTTAAACGGTTCAGCGACGGCGGTGACATCCTACGGTGGAAAGTTGGTTGGGAATTTGGGAGCTACATGCTGCAAACATGACCGCAAGTTAGTTGGTGTGAACAAATCTCTCAAGCGGCTGAAATGTCGTCTTTAGCAGAACATTAGACGACACCGCTGTTACTGCCAACCTCTGCTCATTCATTAGCCAGGAGCAGAACAGAGCCTGTAACCGTACAATAGAAATGACATCACTTAAGGGATCCTAAATGTTGCCATGTACTTTACCATCAGTGGTATTTACATCCGGATGGCCTGTAATTGTCGTAATGATGATATACTGTCATATTCACGGGTTAGGTGTAAGTTAAGCTGCCTCATGGTGCGGCAAGCACTTACCACAGCGTTCAGTGTAATTTACAGGGTTCACGTGTGTGTGTGAGTGTGTGCGTCCATATGCTGTATGAGCGAGGTTTACACCCCAGTGGGGCTGTTAGACATGATTCCTGCAATCTAACACCGAGCTCTTAATTGCCTGTGATCATTTGCACGTTTCATGCTGATATGTTCCGTTTTACGCAAGGTAGTAATGGCTCTGTCCTCTTGGGGCTCGCAGTCTTATAATATCGCAGACATGTTTATGGCGGTGAAGACGTTCTAACTGATGTCTCCGGCCCACGGAAATGATTCTTTCCCCCGCGGTGATAAATTTGACGTATGCACACGTTTGATATCGCTGCTCTCATTAAGACTTTGACATTACACGACTACATGCAGCACTAATATGCGTAATCGGAGTCCACCGCCACTTGAAAGTTGCAGTAAAGCTTGCAATGCTGGGTCTTCCCATTATCACAAACTGCTAAAGTTATCCTTGTAGAGTTATTGTTAGCTGGAGTGAATCTTTTAACACCATGGTGAGTTAAACTGCCCCCGTTCAGCCCCGAGCTCGCCTCTGTGTCATCCTCCTGCTTCTCCCTCTGAAACTTTTCCAGGCTTTGGTTGACCCAATTAGAAAGAGACAAAGTACATGCAGTAAAAAAAAAGCTTTTGGCTAATATTCCATCGCATTAGCAAATGAGGACTGTGGTCTGACTGCTCACTTGAATGTGCCAGGCACAAACCTTAATAGCCGAAGGGATTAATGTGATTAAATGTTTATTAAGAGCGCCGAGCGGAGCGGATTGCTGTGTCTTCTGTTTTTTTTGCTTGAAGAAACGCTGCGGTTTGTGTTTCAATCTTTGCAGTTTTGTCCAGTTTGTGTCTTTTTTTTCCTTTTTAAGTAGCTGCCGTGCAGAATAAAGCAGCATTTGCTCAGGGAACAGAAGAGGAGTTGTGTCAGGCCAGAGGAGTTTATATAACTGCTGCAGTACGGTCACAGTCAGGCCTACGTTAAAGGGTTAGAGAAGTAAACTTTGTGAGAGAGGGTGTTTGTTTGAATTTAGACAATCTGGGAGATGGAAATATAAATTTGGACAACAGGCCCATTACTGGAATTGCAGTGCCGTAACGCAGAGATATATAGATAGACGGCTGGAGGAATAGAAGGCGTACTTGTCGACTTGTGTACTGTAATGTGGCACGTCATAATAAAAGAGACCCTGGACACGGGAGGAGACGTTAACTGCATGATAAAGAAAGACCTCAGTCCCTCTGCTTTTGAACAGCAGCTTGCCAAAATTGAGATTTTAACCACTGACACGTCAACAGGGCAGATAATAAGTGAAGGATATTCCTCTTAATGGTCCCATTTAAGGAGAGCGGCGGTATCTGCTGGTTATTCTCCCTCTCGCTGTGTTTAGCGGTAATGAATGGCAGCAAATGAACACCACCTCTGCTGCTGGCTCCCCTTGATGCCCTCTGCTCAGCCAGCTCGCCGGGGGCTGTCGGGGAGATGAGAGGGAGGCAAACGAGGGGCGAAGAGGGAGGGAAACAGAAGGAGAAAAGGACACAGCAGGGGGCTGTCACAGCTCGTAGCAGCCCAGCGCTGAGGTGGGAGCTTCTAGTCACAGCACGGACAGATCAAAGTGGGACGTGGAGAGGGAGAAGGTGCGCTGTAACAGGTTAAGGGTGCTGTGTTGCTCGCAGTCGTACAAGCATCTGCATGTTGTTGGACGCTGGCTCGGCTCTCTGGGCTTTGATACTTTACTGCAATCTTCCTCTCGCGTGTCCACACTTGTAACCTATATGACGGCGAGATCGCTTTCATGTTTTATTCACTGTTTTTCTGTTTATTTCCCATCATCCTCCAGCCACAGGGATCTGAAGCCAGAGAACCTGTTGCTAGATGAAAAGAACAACATCAGGATAGCGGACTTTGGCATGGCGTCGCTCCAGGTGGGAGACAGTTTGCTGGAAACCAGCTGTGGGTAAGTCGCACGCTCATGTTGTAACCCCTGACCCCTAATTGAAGTCTAACTCGCATCCCATTGAAGTATCGACGCTGCTAAAGGGTAAACAAATATGCGGCAGTTGGACAGCAGAGGGCGAGGAATAGAGAAGGAGAGAAGCGAAGGAAAATGAGCAATGAAACCCGAATGCCTCTGCCAGGCGCCTCTGTGGACTGCTGATCTCTTCAAAAAATCTTAGAGCTGTCTGCCTGCGAGCAGGTCCAGGGCCACGGCCGCACATCTTCCTCTCTCTGATGTTGGCTTTTTATGATCCGGCACTCACAAGCGCGCCAGGGCCATCAATCCCCTGCAAACGGCCATAATGAATTCGCTCGCAGGAGAAGTCACTCTGAAAGACCGAGGCCCGCACTTGAAACGCCACCAAAGCCGCCGTATGGTACGAGTGTTTTATTTAACCCTGGAATTGAGGGAGGAGAGCACGGGCTCCACCATCTATGAGAGAAGGGGGTGGAGGTGGTGGTGTGATGCTTCTCCAGTAGGCTCAGAGAAGAAGTGGAGACATGAAATACGCTCTCCAGAGGTTTCAAGGGTTTGCCGGCACAAATTCCTGATGACGTGGACGTCTTTGCTCAGTGGTGACTCAGGACTTTCTGTGCAGGGAGACAGAGAAGCTTTCTGACAACCTTCCTAACATCTGTCCCCCAGCTCAGCCCCGACTCTGTCCAGATTATACCTCCCAACCAGCTGTAACTCAAATGATCATGCTCGCACGTCACCAACCACACACACACACACACACACACACACACACACACACACACACACACACACACACACACACACACACACACTGCTGGCAGGGCTTAGTTCACTCCTGACCTCTGAGACCCTTTGTCCTGAGTTTGCTTAGTAGGAATCTCTCTCTCTCTCTCTCTCTCTTCTCTCTCTCTCCCCCTCCCTCCCTCCCTCCCTCCCTCCCTCCCTCTCTCTCTCTCTCTCTCTCTCTCTCTCTCTCTCTCTCTCTCTCTCTCTCTCTCTCTCTCTCTCAGTACCTTTACATGCACTTGATGCCCCTAAGTGTGATTAAAGATAAAAGATGCCATTAAGCCGTACACACGCACATAATCAATAGCATTGTGCTGTTTCTGAGTGTGCATGATGTGTCGTTATGCTCATAATCTAATTATGAGGTGAGTCGGCCCATCGAGAAAATGTAAGCAGAGCGCGCATCCTCAATTACACTTACAGTCCTGTCACACAGATCTGTTACTCAGAGCAAGCACACTTCCATTTGCGCCCGTTTGAATTGCATTAAGGCTTTACATGACATGAAAAGGATGAAAAAGTATTGCAAAGTGCGTGTAAACATACTGTCTGTCTCTCTTCCTCTCACACACACTCAACCACACACACGCATGCACCTGCAGCTGTTTGAGCAGTAGCTTAAAGCCTAAGCGGTCACGATTAATCCGTCGAGATCAGGCCGACCGAGAGCAACGTACATTCAGCGTCCATCTGTTAGTAGAATGCACACAACGTATCTCCTTTTTCCTAGAAAGGCCCCCTGGAACCAAACAGTCTGCATTTCTACGTATCCTCTGCAGTTAAACGGTGTCTATATTTAGTTGCGTTCCACTTTCTCTCTCCCCGCCATCTGATCTAGGTGCATCGGCTCAGTCCCCCGCGTACGTTTACCAAGCGTGAAATGTACGTCTCACACGTGGGAATACAGAGGTGTCACAAGGTGTTACAACGGGATGATATGCATTGTGTACCTGTGCATCCCCCCCTCCACACACACACACACACGTGCGTATAGCCCTTACACACAGCAGGTCTAGTTTTTGTCCCACTCCAGGTTTCTTTCTACGCATCCATGTACATGCTGTGTGTGTGTGTGTATGTGTGTGTGTGTGTGCCTGTGTGTACCGTACGTGTGATTATTGATTACACACGCTGCTCTGACAGTCCCATCTCTAAGTGCATAACGCATAAATACGTTTAAGACGTACGGACGCATTAATGAGCAGGAGAACTGATGAGAATTGACAAATACGGGCTCGGGGTTGAGGAAGCAGCACACAGGTCTCTCTCTCTCTCTCTCTCTCTCTCTCTCTCTCTCTCTCTCTCATGAATGCAGCTGTCAGTTCATCAAATGTTTGTTATTTGTTTAGCGCCGTTGAAGCGACTGATTGAAGGAAATAATCTTTCGCGCAATGAGGGATTTGGAAAAAAAATGGAAGTTTGGAAGAGACAAATTGTCACGCACGCTTATAAATTAGCGGCGTGTTTCAACAGCGTGTGAACAGCCCGCCGACTCTCCCGCCGCTTCCCTTTCACGCACGCCCCGTACAAATAATCTAGTGACTCAGAATCATTCAGCGTCACACACAGAGAGACACGGATGCCTGTTTGCCGCGTTGTCCACGGATCTCTGTGCGAGCTGTTTCCCCCTCTCAGACACCGTGGATAAAGTCGCCTCTTCCTCCTCCACCACCTTCCATCCTACCATAAAAGCGTTTTCTATCTTCCCGCCGTGGCACAAACCGCTCCGAGCAGCGACGCGTCCACTAAAATGCAATTTGTCGCCCTCAGAATATGATGAAATTATTTCCTCCAGGTCCCGTGTGATGATTTTTAACCCCCACTGGGTGAAAAGGAGTCGATTAGTTTTAGTAAATAGCTTGATGAACATGGCGACCCGCCCGCGCGCTTCCCTTCTTCAAGGCAAAGAATTGTTACTGCGGTCAAAGGAAGTAGCCTTTAGTGGGTTCCGTTTATTTTTAGTATCGTTTTTATGACTGTTTTTACTGCTCTCTACTCCTGCTGAGGGAAAGAAGCTCTCTTTTTTTTATCATAATATCACTTTTATGATGCAGTTTCTGTCTGTTGCCAGGATTTCTATCAGCAGAACAAAGGAGCAATGAAACAAATGTCTTCATAATGACTCACTTTCTTTTAAAGCAAGCCGATAAATGCAGGTAGAGTAGAATAGAGCGGTACAGGCGTGTGTGTGTGTGCCACTTGACGGCGCAGCAAATAATGAGTTTTTATCCCCCCTCCTTTCAGCCACGGCTCTTGTTTTGGTGGCGCTCGCGTGCGGACGCAACCGGTGCGAATCTCCAGCTCGTCTGCATAATGCGGCGTGACACTTGCAATCAGGACGCCTCTATTTGCAACGGCCCCGCGTTTGAACTTACCCTGTCGACGCGGCGGCAAAAAGCGTTTGTTATAGCCCGGTGTTTTGAAAGGCAGAGGATGCTGGGACGTCAGCGGCTCGTATTCATGAGCACGGCGGAGCAAAAGAGGCACCAAATGCAGTCTGAGCTCAAGCAAGTAAATGTCCTGGCTTTAGACATTAATGGTGTAACGTGTGTGTGTGTGGTAGTAGTAGAAGAAGTCATTTCCATTGCAGCTTGCCCATCCGTAGCTGTTGTCTCGTCTCGTGGAGCGGCCATCGTCTTAAGGTGGCGTCGTAAATCCCCACCCCCGATATTGATGCGTCAATCTCAGTCGTCGGCCCTTACTGCCGGCCCCGTCCCGCCGTTGTAAAGATGAGTGGATCCGCTCACTGTCTGCTGTGAGAGGACGCCCTTCAGCAAGCGGGCGGGAGGACATCCCAACACCCCCGAGGCCGTCTAAACTCCCGGAGCGCGGCGTGATCTACGCTCGCTCTAGACATTTACTGTCTGCCTATATTGTTGTTTTCACACTGTTTGTTTTCATTCAGCCGTGCGTGTGACTGTGTCTGCGTGTGTGTGTGTATTGTGTAATGCAGACTTATCCCTTCTCTGTCACTCCTGTCGCTCACTGTTTGCAAACTTTTTCCATCTGTCCCACAGATCTCCACATTACGCCTGTCCAGAGGTCATACGGGTGAGTGCTCTCCCCCCCTCCCCCCTCCACCCACCCTCCCCCTCCAATCCTTTCATCCTCCACTTTAACACCTGATACCAACCTGCTGCCTCTCTTTGTTAGGGGGAGAAGTATGACGGGAGGAAAGCAGACGTCTGGAGCTGCGGGGTCATTCTCTTCGCCCTGCTGGTGGTGAGTGTCCACTCGTGTTTCTAATCGAACCGACGGCTTTTGGATTGAAATACAATTTGCGGCGTTCGAAGAAGAAGAAGGTGGGAAAGTGTAAAAACAAAAGTTCAGGGAGTTAAATCGAAGCGGTTAGAAGGTCTGGCTGAAGATGTTTGAATGCGCCCTGCAGCCTGTGTTCCTGGTGCAGCAGGAGATCAGAGCACAGAAGCATCTTTTTATTCATTATCCCGTAGCCACTCACACACCACTTTATCCATAATCACGTCTATTCTCCCGCTACATTAGGCCTGTTGTTCCCTGGCCGCGCGGCCCTGAAGGCTTGTTTCATCAGCAGCTGTACTGTAGATCCTACGCACCCCATGAATAATTCATCCCTCCAAAGTGGCAGAAGAGAGGAAGAGAGCCCAAAATAAATACCAACGCTGACAGGGCGTCTTTTGGCCACGGGCCCCTTTGCATTTATCTTTGTTTTCTCCTCTTTTTTCCCTCTCACTCACTCTGAGCGTGCGTCGGCGCGTGTGCTTTTACCGAGAGGACGGACGTCCATGGACTCTGTTGTTGTGTAAAGTAGATCTTGCTTACTAATGCCTGTGTGAGTGCACGGAATAAAAGTTTTCCGAGTTTACCGCGCCTGACAACAAACGAACACTCCTCCTCCTCCTCCCCTGTCTTATGTTGCGAACTTCTTTCAGCGTCTCTCTCCCCCCCTCCCCTCGTCTTGCTGTCTGGCCGGGAGATAACCATTTGTCTGATTGTGGGAGACGCACACACTCCCCAGCAGTTAGGCAGCGCTCAGATCATCTGTTACGCGATGCCTGCCCTCCTTCTCTTTTCCCTCCTTCCCCTCCTTCTCGTCTTCTGGTGGAGGTTGTCATTCATCAGGCAGCCACATCTGTGAGGTGTCAGCTCGGGCCTGATGAACGACTCCGACGAGAGAATGCCAAATGAACGAGGTAGACGAGAAAGCCGGGTAATTATTAGAAAAGCCCCCTTTTTTTCCGCCCGCCGCTGTTTATTATTTATTTAGCGTGATAGCTGAGGGCAGAGCACTTTAATTAGAGCGTCTCAGAGGAAGCCAGGCCGCTGTTGAAATGGTGCAAGATTAAAAACTCAACAAACGTGTTGTTTTGTTTGCTCTTGCAGGCCGTTCTGTTTGTACACATCATTAGGTGAAGCCATATTTTCCGCTCGCCTGATGCAATTCCTTCCCTCCCTTTCCCCTCTCCTCGTCCCGTCTGTCCCGCGTCTCCTCCAGGGCGCGCTGCCGTTTGACGACGACAACCTGAGGAATCTGTTGGAGAAGGTCAAGTTGGGAGTGTTTCACATGCCCCACTTCATCCCCCCGGACTGTCAGAACCTCCTCCGTGGCATGATCGAAGTGGACGCCGGCAAACGATTAACGGTCAGTTCATTTCACTGAGGTTTGTCCATCTTATGCGTCCATCCGTCCATCTGTCCGCTCCCTTTCACACGCTGCTTCTGCTCCAGTCCCTCCGCCATCCTGACTGAGATGTCCGTCAACAGTTTCATTTTTATGACAGATCGACAAACTGGACACACAAAATGATCGATTTCTCATCCTTCAGGCAAAGTAGCTGGACGAAATATGTGGAGGAACACACACACACACACACACACACACACACACACACACACACACACACACACACACACACACACACACACACACATGTTTACATACTACATACTAATGTGCTACAGTTCAATTTACTTTAGTGCTGTGGTTAAACTCAGTAAGCAGAATACACATTAATAGGATTCTGCTATATGTCAAATAAACAAATTATGAGGGGAAGTCTGATTATTGTGTTTACGTGGCGTTTGGAAAAAGATTTAGATTGAGGCATATTGAGATGTTATGTTTGAGATTCAGCAGTCATAAAAAATTCAGCTCCATCGCGATTGGTTGAAGAGGAAATTAAGTATTTTCCAGAGATGGTCAGCTGGGAAACGGTGTAAAGCCCCCGAGGACAGAGAGCATGATGCCAGAGATTCCGGTTCAATCTAAAGTGGCTCAAGCCAATTCCACCCCGCCGGGAGAGCTGTTGTCTTTTCTGTTTGTTACTTTCCTTTCCGTCCCCTCCGTTTCCAGCGTGTTGCCTCATCCCCAATTCTCTTTGAGTTCCTACTCGAGTGCAGCTTGTGAATTCGGGAGAGGACTGCTGCTTGTGCACTCTACATCCCTGCTCTGTTTAGTGTGTGTGCGCCAGTCCCTTTCTCCACGGCAACTGATCACCTTGGCAAGGTGGCGGGAACACAGAGAGGAAGAGGGACAGAAAGAGATAGCGAGGGACCGAGAGGGAGAGGGAGAGAGAGAGATTGACAAAGGGAGCTGTAAATAATGAAGGTGGTCAGAGGTCTCAAAGGAGATGTACTTCACAGAGAGGAGGTGCCGCCCTTTGTTCTCCTCCTGTATTTCACATTCAGCCGGCGCTCACAGATGTGCTCCAGAGTTATCTGCATGCATACACGCTCGCAACGAATACACACACACACACACACACACACACACACACACACACACACACACACACACACACACACACACACACAGTAGACACTACCTTCAGGTATCTGGAGCATCAGGACAGTAAACAGCGAGTGTGTGTTTTGTTATGCTTTATGTATACTACACAATATGCTTCTGCACGCTTCTGTCCTCCTGAAGAAGACAGGTCACCCTGAATCCCCTCTACATGTCCACTAGCCTCCGGCGCTGTCCTCGACACGGGGTTATGTTTAGACAGAGCGACTGGGAGAGAATATG
Source organism: Genypterus blacodes (assembly GCF_046128005.1). Classification (NCBI taxonomy): domain Eukaryota; kingdom Metazoa; phylum Chordata; class Actinopteri; order Ophidiiformes; family Ophidiidae; genus Genypterus; species Genypterus blacodes. The sequence continues at coordinate 480,734 of NW_027466829.1, forward strand.
TTACCTGTCCACCTGCCCGCTCCCCCCACCCCCCCACAGCCCCCCGCTCCTCTTTTTGCATGAGGGTTCTAAACAGCCCTCGGGAAGCTGTGTAACCTCACAGAATGTCAAATAGCCTTGTTAGATTGAGTGTTCTCCGGGAGTTTAGTGGTCGCCACCATCCAGTCAGACAAGAACAGCCAGGGGTGCAATGACATCATCGTAACAGGGCTGAAAAAAGCTTGTTGAACCACAATCCAATTCAAAATAAGGATAAATATGGTAATCAGACAAGCTGCCGGATGTGTTCAGTTTTGTTTGTATGCCCTCGCCTCTATTTCCACCCTCTTTTAATTAGCTTTATGGAGGAGACGCACACTGATACATTACACACAAGCACCAGCCTCTCTTAAGCTCTCAGTCTGGTGGTGGTGGTGGTAGGAGGGCTTGGATGGGGTTTGGCCCCGTAAAAGGCTTTCTCTTCATTTCCTGTCTATAGTTGAGGTTGCTGCTGGCTATTAAGCGGGCAACCTCAGCACAGTCACCTCATCGTCACTATTCAAACGAACACAGAGATCTGCCACCTCATGATCCCTGGCTAATGAAGAGGAGCGGCCGGCTTATTATATTAAAGAACAGTTAATCACAGAGAGATAATGTCCTCCAGGGGACGTCGCAGATGAATTACAAGGGGGAAAAAAAGAAAGCGTGGGTGTGTCTGCGTTTGAGAAGCATCAAATAAATCGCCACGTCATTTGTTTTGACCCCGTTCGACACTCTACATGACCAATGTTCAGACGTGTTATGCCTTTATATGGACATGTAACCCTGATGTGTCCTCCTGCCCTGATGCACAGACACAGACAGGCGCATTCAAGGATACAAGCACACATACATACGCACACACACACTTAGCAAGCCAATTTTACAGTGGCGTTCCTCTCTTTTGAGTGAAACCAGCTGGCGTCGGCACAGTGAGATTCTGAGCCCTGATTGATGCGATACCGCGTTTTCAAACCACATCACTCCCCGAGCTCGTATGTGATATTGGTTTCTTGCCTGCAGGCCTTCAATAAACGCGGGTGCGAGCAGGTCACCCGCTGGCTTCTATCTGACAGGCGGGGGTAGGGGGGTGGGGCGGTGTCTGTGTCAATACCCTGACCCCTCTGGATGCAGACAGGCGTCACCTGTTAGTCAGTAACCACAGCCGGTCCAGGCGCCGCCATCACATTGGATGTAATGCGAAAGGCGTGAAACACTGCGAATCCTCCGGGGAAAGAGATGGATGTCGGAACAATTAAGACATTGATGCACATCCGGTAAACCTGCAGGTACACAGGACACACACGCGTGGGCACACACACACACACGGGCGCCTCTCAGTAATGGTTAGTAATGAGGGATGCAGAGGTGTTAACTGTAAGGTTCCACAACAACAGAATTGATAAATGAAAAACTCCCAACGCTGCCATCGATCCTATTTTTCACCGTGGGCAGTTCAAGCACCACACAGTTACGCTAACATACATCTTCCTCTCGCTCACCTTCTCTGTCTCGGCGCGTTATCTCTCTCTCTCGCCGGGGGAAGTTGACGCTGGCGGCGGCGGTGACAGAGTGGCCGCGGGGCGCAGGGCAGGCGGCGAGAAACAGGAGAGGCGCGGCGGGGAAGAAGCGACAAAGACACAAAAGTGTTATTGAGAGGACAAGATGGAGTGTGTTTGTGTGTGTGTGTGTGCATGAGGGCAGAGAGAGATTTGAGAAAGAGCATGTGGAGATTCCCTCTACACCAGAGGGCTTGACGGGATCAGCGGTGTGTGTGTGAAGGAGATAATTCTGTGTTTGTGGATCAATTGTGCCACCTTTTCTCTTTGCCTTGTGTGTGTTGAAGCCTTCATTATTTACTCCTCCCCTACAATCTGCCACTGTTGAATGTTGTTCTTCTGTTATACGTCCTTCTTATTTTAATATCAAATATTGATAACAGATGGACAATGACTGATCAGCTTTTCTCTTCTCTTGTCTATTACAGTTAGATCAGATCCAGAAGCACACGTGGTACATGTAAGTATCCTTCATCCTCCCCCCCCTCCTCCTCTCCCTCCCTCACTCTCTCGGCCCGTTCGGTCGGGGGTTGGAGACCTGAGGGGAGCGGCCGCATGATGAATGTCTTTGAGTTTCAGGGCTGCACACCAGAGTACGTTTGAGTAGGGCACGACTCCACTCCTGGGGATGTGGGGGTAAATTGGTAGTGCATGAAAGCGGATGTGGAGCATATGGTCAGCTGAGCGGAGAGCAGCGAGGAGGGGATGTACCAGCATAACCTCAGTGAGATAAGGGTGAAACCAGTGTATGTTCTTAGGTAATATAAGTAATTCATGTCTGTTTAATGGAGACATATAGGTCAGAGGTGTACTGGAGTATTTCTGTACTTTCTATATCCTTAAAAACAGGAGGATAAGAAGCAGAATGATAAACCTTGAATGTTCACACTCCATCTTATCTATAGTGTCTCAAATACAGGCAGCGACGTATAGAGAGACAGCATACGTGACGCAACCAAATGGCCCAGGAATAGTTTCCCCAAAGTGTTATTTGAAATCCCATCCAGAATAGCTTTGCTTGTGTAATCCGCTGAGAGGGACAGACAGGAAAAGGGAGAGAGAGAAGTGCAATAACTAAGGGAGGGCTGGAAACGAAATGAAAAGGAAGCTGAAGGTGTGGGAGGCAAGCAGGGAGGATAGAGGGAGATTACATCAGCGTGACTCAGGCTTCCGTTTTGGTGAGAATAGTTCCTCTAGTGGGGCCCCTGTTCACCCCGAGAAGCCTCCAGGTCTATGTCACAATCTGTGTAAAACCATCCAACTTGTTCATATCATAGAATTTTAATGTCAGTTAAACTTTTACTGACTAAATTCTCCTTTTGCGCTCTCAGAGGGGGGAAGAATGAACCGGAGCCGGAGCAGCCCGTGCCCAGGAAGGTGACCATCCGCTGCCTGCCCTCCGCAGATGACATCGACCCGGACGTACTGGACAGCATGCATTCACTGGGCTGCTTCAGAGATAAAAACAAACTGCTGAAGGACCTGCTGTCAGATAGGTGAGTGGACCGGAGGGACACAAAGTGGGGATGGATGGAGGGGAAAGGGGACGATGTAGGATGGAGAAGAAGGTGGACGTTAGGATTGAAATGGGCGGGGAGGAGGTGGGGGAAGAGCAGGTGAAGAGTGGGAGGATGGGAGGAGAGGACATGGCTGTGTGATGCTCCACTAAAAGAGGAGAGAGGGGACGGGCGTGCGGCGTCCGTGTGCATTCGGGCACTTATAAAGTCCTGTGAAGCTGTCACTTCGGATGTCAGACGCCATAGATCACTTTGCTGCTATCACACAGTGCTTACACCGCTCTCTACTGGATAGATCCCCCCCCTCCCTAACCCAAACCACCTGAGCTCTCTCTCTCTCTCTCTCTCTGCCTCTCTCTCTCTCTCTCTCTCTCTCTCTCTCTCTCTGTCTCTCTCTCTCTCTCTCTCTCTCTCTCTCTCTCTCTCTCTCTCTCTCTCTCTCTCTCTCTGCCTCTCTCTCTCTCTCTCTCTCTCTCTCTCTCTCTCTCTCTCTCTCTCTCTCTCTCTCTCTCGTCTCATTGTTTATGTTTGTTGTCTATGCATTCTGGCTGAGGACAGAGTTTCTATCCGACGTCGCTTCTTCTCTGCTTTGCTTTTCGATAAATCCCTTCTGTTTTCCTTCCACTTTGCATTTCCCCTCAGACGCCCGTTTAATACCAAACTAGCATTACTATCCCCTCCCCTCCCCTCCTCTTCGTCCATCTCTTCCGTTTGCCTCCCCCGCCTCGTCTCTCCTGGGAACATTCAGTAAGAGTGCCGGACCAGGAGCAGAATCCTAGGTCTCTATCTTGGCCTCCCCTCGTTCGTTTTTAGCTGAAGTTGCAGGTCCTCGTCTCTTTGACTCCTGCTGCTTTCCAATCTGTCTTTATTATGGGCGGGTGGGGAGCGGGGGTGCAATCCCAGGACCCTTGCATGGAGGAGATTGCACTAGAGGCTAAAGATATTAGGCTTCCTGTTTTACTGGGATAGAGGAGGAACTCATTATGCTTTCATACTTTCATAAACTTACCAGCAGCCTCAGTATTTGGCGACAGGGCAATTCCTAAAATATTTATATGTGGGAATATTGTATGATAGTTTAATGATCTGTCGAAATTGAACTTTTGCTTTAATGAGGAAAGCTATTTAGTAGCGGTTTCACAATAAACTCAAACGTATTAAAAAGACATCAATCAGTGTTTTTGCAGTTTGATGTCTTTGGTATTGAGTGCTTGTTGACACGTGCCTGTTCTTCCTCAGTTATCTACTTCATGTATTTTAAAATCATTTTGTCCTCCAGTTGTGTGAGAAGTGTGTGTTTTTATTGTCCCCTGTGTGCAGTGATAACCAAGAAAAGATGATCTACTTCCTGTTACTGGACCGTAAGGAGCGGTATCCCAGCCAGGAGGACCAGAACCTTCCACCTCGCAATGAAATCGGTGAGGCTCTGGAAGAAAAAGGGCAATCATTTAACACAGTAAAATAGAAATTGAGGAATGAGCAGTAAAGAAAATGCCATAGCGGGGCAGAAGAGATTAGATTTAAATCAGAGTAAACGCAGCGTGGCACACACTCTGTCTCAGTAATACCAATGTATGACTGCTGTATTTTCTTTAAATGTCTTTTCATCTTGTACTTTGTAAAATACGGCTGCTTACAGAGACAAAACAAACCAATTTAGACCATAATAAGTACTGCATGGAGGCGACTCATGTAGCAGTAGACTTTTCCTCCCCAAAGAAATTGGTTCGGCTCCAGTAGCGCTGGATTGGCCCTCCATTAGAAAAGCTCTTTGTTTACTGAAAATGGACAAGTGAAGTGAAATGGAGGCTGTCAATAGGTGAGGGATTTCTCTGAAAAGTGTCTACAGCACCTGCTTTGGTTCAGACTTTAACTCATCTAAAGCCACGTTCTCCCATTCATACAGCACAGCCTCGTTCACCACCCACAGAAACTGAAACATTGAAACTGAGAACTGAAAACAGACACTCCTGTGTGTGTGTGTGTGTGTTTTGATGAATACACTCCCTCTTCAATGAATGTAACACAGGGACTGTTCAGCTAGCTATTGGTTGTGTGTGTAAAGAGTGTAATGTTCCTGTAGAGCACTGTCGCCAATGCCAAGAGGTTTAGGCCCATTGGGACTGAAGCCAACAGCTCTGACTGTGGTCCCGAGAGGAAAATTGAGGTAGAATTGAAGAGCTCTGGAGAAAGAACCAAGCAAAACATCAAAACAGACCCGAGCTGACCTTCACAAGTGGATGAGAGCTTTCATGGAGAGCTAAAGAAAACGGCTGATTGAAGGCTGATTTGTCCACCACAGAATTAGTATAGTGGGTAGTGTCATTAAGTACAAAATGGTCTTTCTACCTGTTTTGTGCAGACCCCCCAAGGAAGCGAGTGGACTCTCCCATGCTGAACCGTCACGGTAAGAGGAGACCAGAGAGGAAGTCCATGGAGGTCCTCAGTGTCACAGACGGCGGCTCGCCCGTGCCGGCCAGGAGGGCGATCGACATGACACAGCACGGTCAGAGGTACGCAACCCGGAGACCGTCAGAACATCCAGTCAGGGAAAATACAAAGCCTGTGTGTGCGTGTGTGTGTGTGAGTGTGTGTGTGTGCGTGCGGATGTGTGTGTGTCTCGATATAGAGGAGCTCACAGCCCAGTGGTGTTTCTACAGGCCTGGGATGAGTCTAGCTCTGGTGTCAGCAGGCTACATTATATACACACACACACACACACAAACAGAGACTTACTATCTGCCCGCTTTGTCTCCTGTCTCACTGTAGTAAATCAGTGTACAGTAAAAGCTTGGAAATCCCTGACGCCGGTACAAAATCCAGCAAAGAAGAAAGGTATTCACTTCCCACTCACGCCTCCTCCCCCCTTCATCCCCCGCTCTCACTCTCACTCTCACTCTCACGCCCCCATGTGGCCAGATGTCATGGCAGGAGAAAGATGCAGCGGCCATGACACGTGCATCAATAATCACAAGAGATAAGTGACATTTCACTGACGCCCGACCTCTTTCCCCGGGTCAGCTCGATCATCTTTTCCCTTCATAATGTCAACGCTCCGTCGATCGCTTCCCGAGCCTCGCCGCGGTTCCTCGCTTTATCCCGACGTTCCTCCATTTTCCTAAATTTCCAAGCTGAGTGACTAATTTGAAATCCGTCTCGTCTTTTCATCTTATTCCAGCAGCCCGATATATCTCTCCCCCGTGCCGCACGTTTCCCCCACCCCCCCCCCGCTCAGAGGCATTTGTGACATTTGTGGCGGCAGGAAAAGATTGAATCTGAGGGGAGATAACCCAGCTTGATCTGCCTAATGACGGCACGTCGGCAAAGAGCTTTCACTGCCTTCATGACAAATGCAGAAACAGTGGAATGTTGAGATAAAAATGAATATAGACAGCAGAGGAAAACATCAGTAGCTTTGCATTTTATCCCGATAACGTACAATAAGTCCTTTCCGTGCCACTTTCATTTGTTTTATCATTTACAATGGTATGTTTAAGCCATAAATCAAAGGCAAAGTTCTACTAAATGTGAAAGAAAGGATGGAAAAGTGTGTGTTTACCCGCCTCTATTACTTTCTGTGTTTATTTATGGGGCAAAATATTCATCCACATGATAAACAAATTGTATCTCCACACACATTCGCAAATAAATCTCAACGTCTTGGTTTTTTCAAGTTATGATTGGAAGCCATGGCGGAATTTTAAAGCCGTTCCGAGGCGCTCCCGTCTCTGTTTATCTCCCTCAGTCCTCTGGTGCCTGTGAATTTCAGTTTCAGATTCATGGCCTCGTGTTTCATTGCTTTTTTTCTTTTTCTTTTCCCGCCGCGCACCTCCATCCCTTCAGGCGACCCGAGTCTTTGCCCGTTCTTTATTTAAAGGTTGCTTTAGTTTAGATCTTCCCTCTCCTCGCCGTTCCTCCACGACTCCTGTGTTTCAGTCCCGCCTCCAATCACCCAAAAAAAGGGATATTTACAGCGACTTTCGCTTCATCTATCACGCACATCTGTATGCCGAAATTCTTTGGATCTCCAGTTTTATAAACGGGAGTAAATCCCAATAAGAGGACTGATCGAGCCGGGTGGCAGCAGAATATGGAATGGATTTATCTCTGATTTGTATTTATCAGCAGGCACAATCATTGAAATCCTCCCGCTGCATCTTTCTTCCACGCTCCCTTCAATCAATGTGTGTTCTTACACCTCCATCTCGTTCTCTTCACGCTTTCATCTCCCTCTCTCTCTCCCCCCCCTACACCCCTGTGGTCCCCTGTGTGCAGCTGACCTTCAGTCACAAAATCCCCCTTAGTATAGAATTGCTATGCTAATGTAGAAATGCATCTAGTTCATCTCTATCAGCTGTACTGGGCTGGAAGTGGGGGAAGTTTGATGCTGCAGCTCCTCCGCTTCCAAATCGAATCAGAGCTCTCTCTCTCTCTCTCTCTCTCTCTCTCTCTCTCTCTCTCTCTCTCTCTGCCTTTCTCTCTCTCTCTCTCTCACTCTCTCTCTCTCTCTCTGCCTTTCTCTCTCTCTCTTTCTCTCTCTCTCTGCCTTTCTCTCTCTCTCTGCCTTTCTCTCTCTCTTTCTCTCTCTGCCTTTCTCTCTCTCCCTCTCTCTCTCTCTCTCTATCTCTCCCTCTCTCTCTCTCTCTCTCTCTCTCTCTCTCTCTCTCTCTCTCTCTTCCTTTCTCTGCATAACTCAGCAGCCGGTCAGTGGGAAAACACTGTTCGGAACAAAGTCTCCGTGAATTTGGATTCCTTCTGTGTTGTTTTTGACCTCTTCCGCCTTTTATCGCGTCCTTGTCTGCGCTTCCTTTTGATGTGCTGTGCGTGTCCCCGTGTTTGTGTCGTGGCTGGCGTGAGAGAGAACGCAGACACATGTAGCACAAGAACGCGCAGAAGAGTTCGACCGACTGCCTTTGAACCCCCCGTATCTTTCCCTGACAGCAAAACTTTTGTCAATAGCGCCGAGGAGTCACAGGACTTCAGATCGGGGGGGGGGGCTTCAGAGAGAGGACTCGGTTTGAAACGCCGTGCATCTCCACTGGCATGAATGATGGAAGGGAGAGAACGAAGTTTATCTCAGAACACACAGCAGAAACTTCACTCCTTATCCAGCGTTTCCCCCCTCACGTCTTGTAGAGTAACTGCCGAGGCTGCAGTTTCAAACACGCGTCTGGTGATTTAAACGCGTCTGTGAAGAAGAAATGAAAAAGATTTGGACTAAAAAGCTGCAGGAGCTATTTTACTCTGAAACACACACACACACACACACAGGGACGTTCTCACATGAACGCCCGTCATATTCTTTATATCCAAAAGTATCTTAAATAGACGTTTAAAGCTTAACTCAAAGCAGGAGAAGCCCCACAGATTTAATTTGAAATCTTAACAACATGGCAGGAGAAATGAAGGGAGGTTAATGATATGTAAATGAAATATGGGAAAAGTGCTGCAGTGTGAAGAAGAGAATATCAAGTGACGCTTTATTTTCTCTTCCTCCTGCTCTGCTCTAGTTGCTTCACGCAGCGCCGATGCGTTGGTTTAGTCAGGGTGGCCTTAATAAGTCGAGCTTTCACGCTAATTATTGACTCGCAAGTATTTTAAGAGGCTCAAATGAGCTGGGATAGAGAGCACCTTTAGCACCGATCTGTGCCGCACACACCACAGGGAGGCTACACTACATTTAGAACGTCTGAGCGGTGAATATTAACGCTCCCCCGATCCTCTGGGAGTTGTCGGGAAAATGAATTGAATTGAAGCAGCGTGTTGATTTGTATGAGAATCTACTCTGCTCTCTCCATCGGCAGTAAGAAGTCAATTGAGCGAAAGAGGTGAAACTTTCTCTACGGGAGGCAGAGGGGCTTTGTGTTTCAGCCTTGGTTGTACTCTACTCTGTACGCTCTTGTTTGACTCTAGGCGCCAAAACCGTTCAATTTGTTTCTATTTCATTTTTAAACCCACAACCCAGAACATCTTGTGCTTGTTCCATCCCCTCCTCCCCCATGGCAGCCCACCATCACTCCCCTCCCTTCCCCCCCTAAGGATGCTTTGGATGGGGATACACTCAGGACACGGGGCCCATTCCAAATTAGCCTCCTGGGAAGAGTTAGCTCAAGGACTAATGGATAATAGAAAGACTAGAATGTCACCCATCAGACGGGAACTCAGGAATACAGAGTGACTGGCTGCTTCATCTCCTGTTGATTTAATAATACGCGTTCTTTGTTTTCAGCCCGGTCTCTGTGGTGTTTACTCTAAATAAAACACTCATCAACGGTAATTCGTCGTCTCGCTAAAGCAAGAGCGGGCATCTGACAGCCCCATTACTGTACAGCATAACCATCTGTAACATTAGCTTTAGAACAGATGCAGAGCGCCTCCAACAATATGCTCGCAATAGCCCGAGGACGCCGGCGTTTTGGCCACGTTTTAGATGAAGTGCGATGGAGCGAGCTCACGCCGGCGCCGTAGCGAGCCACCGGGGCCTCGTCTCAGAGGAGCGGTGGACTTAAATGTAAATGATAGCAACTGTCTGGTCAACTGCTTCCCTGAAAAGAAGATATTCCCCGGCCAGCGAGCGCTCTCTTCCTGCAACGCCTACGCACGTGTACGGCGGCATGTGTGTGTGTGTGTGTGCGATAAATACACTCGCACAAGAGGCAGGGAGAGAAGTCCAGAAATAGCTGGAGAGTGGGAGTTTCTGTGTTTTCTCCTCTCTCCTGAGAGCTGTAAACATGGCTTCCCTGCTGATTTGTCTTTTTTTGCCTCTTAAACTCCATTTGTCTTCCCTTTTAAAGCTTTAAAATCTGGCCTTACAGGACCTGCAGGACCTGATCCAGAGTGGTTATGACAGCGCCCCCATCACGCTCCTCGCTGATAGCTTGTAACCCGTGTATTACAGAACAATACTCTGTCCATGTAAGGATCGCTCCTGCTGTAATCAGCAACCCCCTACGGGACGGCTCCATGCGTCAGGCACGAACATCAGTCTCCATTACGCCGTCCTTCCCCTCCTCTCCCCTCTCCTCCCCTCCTCTGCAGATCTGTCCCGATCTACAGACCTGAAAGACCCTGTGGACCTGCTGGAATTCAGGTCCACAGGGGTTGAACAAGTTGACGAACACTCAGCCAGATCGTGTTTCTGTATCAAAGTCCTTATCTCTCTCTTCTTATGGAGACAGTAGGTCCTTGGGCTTGGCCATATGTTCACAAACGCATCGACGGTGAAATGGAGAGAGGCGGGGGAGGTTGGGAGGGGGGTTTAGGGGGGGGGGATTATTAGATTTGATGACAAAAAGGAGCAGTGTTGTGACAGTGAGCAGCTGGTGTTTCCGAGTGTTGACATGCGCCACGCTCACAGTCGTGTGTCTGTGTGTGTGTGTCTGTGTGCGTGTGTGCGTGTGTGTGTGCTTGTGTGTGTGTGTGTGCGTGTGCGTGCTCGCTTGATGGAGACAGATTGTCCTGTGATTGTTCATTTCGGTGCGCGGCGCTGCTCACGGGGGTTTATTGACGGCGTCTGTGGGAAACGAAGAAGCATGACAAATGGCACCCAACCAAATGTCCCACTTTGCTTTAACCCACCAGATACGTTCTCCCCATCCAGCAAAAAAGCCCCCCAAAGTCTTAAATCTGTACGGAGCAATCAACTCAAAGTCACTTGATACATTTTGAGTGTTAATCTGTGGAAAGTATCACATTCTGCATTCAACACATGAGTCCTGTAAGTGCTGCTGCTGTGTGTTGTGGTCCTCTCGCCCTCTGTGTGTGTGTGAGTAGTTGTTGGGTTTGCTTTGTAGCCACGTGTAGCCTAGCGCTCATCTCCACCTCTGCTCACTGTTCACATGTTGATCCTACAAATTGTGTGTGTGTGTGTGTGCCACAGGTCACGATCTATAAGCGGAGCGTCGTCTGGCCTCTCCACCAGCCCCCTCAGCAGCCCGAGGGTAAGTCACATCCCTGAGCTCGCTCCTCACATCCCGTCACACACACACACACACACACACAGCTGCCGCCCCGTCATAATGAAAGCATATATGATATTGTTCCTGTCTGAGATGTGGGATCTTGGGGCTCACAAACTGCCATCTTCCTCAAAGCTCCTTTCCATCCTCTCCAAATTTATTGTCCCCTTCTACATGGAAATCCAGCTCAGGGAACGCTTCAGAGAATCCTGCTTTTTCCGCGCTTACAGAGAAAGGGGGTAGGGGAGGAGAAGGTGGGGGGGAGCTAGTGGTAAACTTTTTTCCGGCTGACTAACCTGAGAAGGCTCAAGATTAGCCGGGGATCCTCAGACGAGCTCCTCGCGCCACGCAGGTTCTCTCAGCCTGATCTGAAAGGGAAATTGATTTTCTCAAGCCCGTCCAAAGCTGGGATTGTGTTCTCGCCACGTGGTTCTGTGTGGTGTTATGTGCTCCGGCAGCAGGGGGGGAGGGAGGGGAGGGAGGGAGGGAGGGATTCTGAAGGCACATGTAAGCTTAGTTTGGAGATGTAACACGCTGACCATTTCCAATAAGACAGTTGGATAAAGTTATCCAGGCCCCAGATTGGAAATTCTGTCTCTCACTGTCTCACTGCCTGTGTCTTACTCCCTCTGCTGATACATCGTCTCTGTTTAATCCTGTCCATTTTAGCGTGTCACTCACCTTAAGTGTCCACTTTGTCAAACTTGTACGTCATGCTTGCTCTCTGTTTATTGTCCTGACCAGAATTCAGTTTTGTTGTGTAACTGCATGATTTTGTCGTCTTTCTTTTCTTGCATCTGGCCTGCGTCTCGTCCCTCTCCTGCCGGGCCGGTGTGGTATTTATTCTGCCACACACTTTTTCTTTGTTTGCTTTATTTGTGTGTATGTGTGTGTTGTTTTGTGCGCTCGTCTTTTGTTTTCCTTCCTTCCGTCCTCCACCTGTTTCGTTTGCTTGTCCCGTTCGGTCTTCTAGCCCGTCAGAAAGTTCTGTGTCCCGCCTCAGTCCCCAGACTTCTCGCTCTCGCCTAACTCCAGCCCTTGCCCCTCCCCCGAGCCGCGCCCCCGCCGCCCCAGCCGGGCCAGCCTGCGTATCTCCACCCCCAACTCGCTCGCTCCGCACTTCGACCCTCTTCCGACCTCTCTCAGCAAAACCCAGACGCTCCCCGCCAAACCCAAACTGGCCCCTAAGCCCCTGCAGGCCACGAGATCCAACCCTCTGGCCGAATTCGCTCCAGATTCCTCGCCCCCGCCCAAGTCGGAGCCGTCCGCTCCCTGCCTGCACCAGCCGCACCCATCCTCCTCCTCCTCCTCCGTGCCCCCCACCCCCACCTCCCCGGTCTTCCTCTCTTTTCCGTCTTCCCCGCTCTTCATCACCAACACCTCCGCTCCCACCAGCCCAAAGCGTGAACACTCTCCCATCAGCCCCCAGCTCTCTGTCCCCTGCAGCGCGGTGGCGCCGCCGTCGCCCATACGCCTGCACCACTTCCACCCCGTGGCGCCTTCCACCTTTGCTGACTACCCGCCCAAATCTATCCCCCTCATACAGGTCACACCTCACCCGTCCCCTAGAGGCAGCCCCCTCCCCACGCCCAAGGGCACCCCTGTGCACACCCCCAAGGACAGCCCGGCCGGGACCCCCACCCCGACGCCGCCCCCCAGCCCCTCTATCGGCGGCATGCCGTGGCGGACGCGCCTCAACTCCATCAAGAACAGCTTCCTGGGATCGCCACGCTTCCACCGCAGGAAACTCCAAGGTATTGCAACGCACAACGGTGATGTAATAATCTCATAAGTGTGTTTCTGTTCGCGTGTTGTGGTCGTCCACTGTCCGTCCTCTGACCTTTGAACCTGCTTCCTCACAGTTCCCACACAAGAGGAGATGTCCAGCCTCACGCCAGAGTCGTCCCCCGAGTGAGTGGATGCTGCACTTTTCCCAAATCACCTCCGTTATTACTTCCTGCATGCGGGGGGGAGGGGGTGCGGCCCTTCAGTCGCTGGCTCACACAGACGCCACTCTTAGTCTCTCAGTGTTTTTGGAAAAGCGTCAACCTTATGAATATTTGATTGTAGTCATTGTGTGTAGAAGTAGCACCAGGAGTGTGTGGAGCTCCGCAGGGGCCCAGTAGATGGGAGCCCGGCCTAAATATTCCTGTTTGTTGGCCGACGGTCACGCTTGGGCCATTTTCACCTGGCAGGTAACGGTTTGGCAGGAAAGTTGATTCCTGCCAGATTGGCCCAGGTGCACAGGCAGGCGCGCTTACACACACACACACACACACACCTGCTGCGACACGCAAACAATCCTGTTAAACGACATTACATACTGTTCATCTTTAGGTTGATCTCAGTTTGGGCGTGTGTTAGATTGGAACGCCGGGGGGAAGCTTGTCTCTGCTAAAACTTCAGTCTTGTAAATCTGTCCAGAGTTTCTTTGATGTTAAATGAATTATGAATATGAATGTGTCAGAGGAGGGGGGAGGGAGGAGGGAGGAGGGGCTCCATATGGCTTATTAGTGGGTACAGGCACACCTGGGCTGAGGCCAGTTGTGAATTAATCTCCCTCTGGCCCTTCTGGACGGCTGTAGTTGTCTTCGTCAAAACTTCTCCTCTCTCTCTCTCTCTCTCCCTCCCTCTTTCTCACTCATCATGTCTTCCTGTGCTTCTTCCTCGTCCCATCCCCCGCCAGGCTTGCCAAAAAGTCCTGGTTCGGTAACTTCATCAACCTGGAGAAAGAGGAGCAGATCTTCATCGTCATCAGAGACAAGCCTCTCAGCTCCATCAAGGCCGACATCGTCCAGGCCTTCCTCTCGGTACGTACAAGCCTCTCCTCCCGTCCGCAGGTTCCTTCCCGACCCAGGCTGCCTGGTGCAGGGTCTGGCATGTTCTCACAGTGATTGGCTCCACGCTGAGGCCGCCTCCTCTAAACGTTTGCAAACACGCCTCTGACTTATTTGGCAATTCAGTAAACTGCTTATGCTCACTGCCTCTATTCTCCCTCCAGCTCCACACACACTTCAGGTCAATAGAAAACCAACAGAGAGCATTGATCATTAGCATATAGATGCTTTGCGACCGCCCCCCCCTCCCACACCTTGCATTGAGCGTGTGTGTGTGTGTTTGTGTTTTGTTAGATTTGCAGATGAAAGAGGCTGAACATAGAGCTGTGTGTGTGTGTTTATAGTAGTGTGGATGTCCTGCAGGCGAGGCAAACGCGATCTTCCTCCTGAGCTCTGCAGCGTCTGGAACACAAACATCGCAGCGCCGCTCGTTGAGATTCAGCGCGCGTAAATGAAACGGAACCCATCCGGACCCCCGGTCAGACACGAACAAAGTCGGCAGTAACCGCAAACCCTCGCCGGCGCCGGGTCAATGTCAAACCTGTTTTCCTCGTCACGACCGCTTCTCCAGGCCGGGGTTATTCCGCCTGCTTATTCTCGGAGAAGAGGAGATTGGCAGCTGCATCAGTGGAATTATAGCGCGGCGGCGAGCTCATATTAGTGGAATGTCAAACCCTCTGCGGCGCTAAAGTGAAAACGTGACCACTCAAGAGCTCACCTGTTCACCGGCCGTACAAATCCATTTTAGGTGTGATGGCGGAGGGATGCTGTTGGGTGACTGTACTCTACACGCCGTCAGCTTAAGTCTCCCTGGCATGCAAGGCTACACCCAGGGGCGCTAATCTGCTCAGAGCTTCAGCTGGGGTGCTTGTAGTACGCAGAGTGTTTTAATGAGGGTTTACTCCTCTTGTCTTCTGCAAGATGCGGCAGGAAAATGAAACCTCTGCCTCTGTGTAATCCTGTTACTCACCTATTTTTAGCACCTATTCCGTTTTGTCCCTTTATTAATTAACTCCTTCACGTCCTTTCTTCCTTCCTTCCCTTACCCGCCTCCGTCTACGTCTCCTCAGATCCCCAGCCTGAGCCACAGCGTGATCTCGCAGACGAGTTTCCGCGCCGAGTACAAGTCCACGGCCGGCCCCACCGTCTTCCAGAAGCCGGTCAAGTTCCAGGTGGACATCACTTACACAGAGAGCACAGCCGCCACAAAGGAGAACGGCATCTACTCCGTCACCTTCACGCTGCTGTCAGGTCAGGACACGGACACACACACACTCAACCCCCCTGTCGTCAAGATCCACCAAAACAATTGATTCTGTCCTGAATTTTCTAAACTCGACCAACGCAAAGTTCCAGCTATGGAAGATTGCAAAAGTCTTTCAATTGTACAACATCACTTCCTTTCTGTTATACACACACACACAGACACAGACACACACACACACACACACATACACGCTGGAGCTGGATTGCCATGTAATAGCTGCTATTTCAAACCTACTGTTTTTCCAATCTCTCTCATAATACACACACCAGGTACACGGCGGGAACCCTCTGCAGCTTCCCTCCTTCCTCTCCATTCATCATCTTCAGCCTTTGTTTCCTGAACCGGCCGTATCCGGATCATTACCCTCCTCTCGCCCCCTCAACTCATATTATTCCAACACCGTTCCCAAATCCGCACACGTTCACGCCGCTTTTCCTCCCAGCTCCTGATGTAACAAATGATGCTAATTTGTTTTCTTGGCGGGGTGGGCGGGGCCTCTCTGCTTTTCCTCTGTAGGACCCAGCCGGCGTTTCAAGCGAGTGGTGGAGACGATTCAGAGCCAGTTGTTAAGCACACACGACCAGCCGGGAGTCCAGCAGCTGTCCGGTGAGTACGGCTCCTGCTGACACTTGATTTTTTAGACAAACCACTTTTTTAAGACCCCCCCTCTTCCTCACCGCCTCATCCGCCTCCCACCCACCCTCCCCCTTTTTAAGAACCACCCTCACCGCTGAAGCTAAGCTGAATCCTCCTCCTCTCCTCTCTTCTCTCCATGCGCTTCAAATCCCTGACCTCTCCTGCATGCGTCTGCCCCCCCACCTAAACACTCACCCACCCCCACACACACCTCACCACCATCCCAGGTTTGAGAGCCCCCCCCCTCCTTCGTTTCGGCGAGAAATGTCAGAGCCGACGCACGATCTGAGCCGATTCATATTCCGTTACTTCTACTTCCAAGATTAAGCATCGGCCGCCCTGTCGCCATGGAAACACCAGCGCACCTCAACGCGCTCCCACAATGCACCGCGGGCGCACACACGACAGCCACACCTTTCTCTCGCCCACAAATAACAGCAGAGAGACCGACAGCTCGGAGCTTCACGGCGACCTCACGCTTCACCTGTAAACCGTGTGACATCATTACAGTCTGCCCGTTTCATTGGTTCCTCACTTAATCCCCCATGATCCCCCCAGGAACAAGTTTGAGCCTGTTTGTGGCTCTTTTCACTCAACTCAGCTTGGGTGACAAAATGAAGACAGAACAGGCGTCCTCCTCTTCTTTCTCCTCCGCTTCCTCCTCCTCCTCCTCCTCCTCCTCCTCCTCCTCCTCCTGCTCTCAGCATGGCTCTCCTTGTGCATCACTGCCGTTTGTGTATTTCGGTTGCCATCCTCTTGACGACAGCACCACCTGCTGATCAAAACGAGAAACGTCACACTTCTGTTCAGGGATTCATGCAGCAGTCACGACTCGAGCTGTGATATTTAATTTAATGTCATCGTCGTAATTTCTGCTCTTTCATGTCCTCGACCTAATAGACAGACAGACTTAGAATCTTAGAATAGATTATCTGACATTAAACGTGGTTGTTGAGGCAGCAGAGGTGAGAGTTTTGTAATTATTATCACATGATGGTGAACGAGCTCACAGGTCAAACATACTCCTCTATTTAACGATGTCATACATGTTCCTGTGTATTCCTGTCTCAGTGTCTTCATCCATGTAACTCTCAGCATCGTCCAGCTGTCTCCTCCCTCCTCCTCCCCCCTTCTCTCCTCTGCCCTCCTGCCTCACCCTTCAGCCGCACTCCCTGACCTCCAGTGTAATTAGAAGCCGACGTGTCTCCGCACACCGATGGCCGGTAAACAATCAGATTCATTAAGTCTCGCCGTTCTTTCTGCTAATCGCTGTTAACGGCAGCGTGCCTGGAAGAGAGCAGACGTGTAGATCAGTCAGGTGAGCCTTCAGCTTTCACGAGCGCCCTGTCATTATGAGGGATGCACAGGTTTTGGTGCAGCGAGGCGGATTTAGTTTTGCATGAGAGAGAGACAGAGAGCACGTTCACACACACTCTCTGTCTCGCTCATACACACGTAGATGAACTTTGCCCGCTGTGGAGACTCCAGCAGGTGGCTGCGTAGCGACAGTGCGTGCTCATTGTTTACTCATTTGGCTTTTATTATGTGGGCGAATGTTGGAATTGAGACTCCTGAATGCCTAACAGACCATAAAAGAGATTCCAAACAGTTTCCAGCAGCTGTTTATTATACTTATAACTGCTGTAAAACACACACACACACACACACACATACACACACACGTCATCCAGTCCAGTGCGGCGCCCCCTGCCTGCGTCTGTTACCGTTCATTGGTTGGCCCACAGGACTCTGTCGTGCAAATGGATGTTCAGCCAAGTCTTCAGCTCGTGTGTGTGTGTGACGGATGGTTCACACTGATGTTTCTGTTTGCACCATTAACAAAGAGAACATGGAGTCTTTATGCCGCCCATCCCTCATGTTCACTGCTCCCCCGACCAGCAGCCGGGGCCATTAGGGGGAAGTGTTTGTGTTTAGCTGGAGAGCATTTGCATGCAATGCTGCAAGGCCACACACACACACACACACTACTGTATACTGTATTCCAACACACACACACACTCTCTCTTCCTTAATGGCTCCTATGGTAACTGCATTCAGAAGTGTGTGGAGCATGACAGCAGTGTAGCAGTTGTTAGTTGTGTTAGTTGTTCTGCTTCTCCTCTTCTCTTTAGTTGTAAATCCTCCGCATCAATCAGCCTCAGCCTTAGATTGAGTAACAGCTTGTGTGTGTGTGTGTTCATTGGTTGTGCATGATGGACGGGCGCTGACACATTTCCTTCGCCCCCACATGGCCGTCCCAGCAGTTGCCACCCTCGCTTGCTCTCTCGCTGCCTCCTCCCTCTCTCTCTCTCGCCTCTGCTCGCTCGGCCTCATCACCTCCGGCCTCGTCTCGTTCCCGTGAACTTCCATCGCTCATCATTTTGTTTGTTCTCTTTCTCCTCTCTTCTTCCCCTTTGTCTCCCCCCCCCCCTCCGTCTCTGTACCTAGGCAGCCCATTGAGTAACTTCTTTGACGTAATTAAACGACTCTTTTCAGACGAGAAGAACGGACAGGCGCCCTACCTGTCCTGCACGCCGTCCAAGCGCTGCCCCTCGCCCGTGCACGTCCGGAGGCACGAGGCTGAGTCTAATGACATCAAATGCTCCCCTGCGGGCCGAGACAGAGCCAAGTTGTCGGTGTCGTCTGCGGGGACGCAGGAGGAGACTTAGACTAAAGACACTCGAGTCCAAATCGGTCGCCGCAGCGGCAGCGAGCGAATGTTCAAAGCGACAGGATGTACATAACCACCGATGGACAGATTTGTAAAGACTTGTATAGATAGAGATATATGAAGAGAATCAAAGTATTTTACTGCAACTACAGCAACAGGACACACTGTCATTACCCATCATCTTCATCATCTTCATCATCTGCTGTCCCTCATCATTGGCTGTCCCCGCCGCGCACACACCCCTGTGGCCCTCGCTGTGTCGTTTGCTGCCTAACCTGTGTGATGTCATGACTTGTTTCTGATACCAGGGATCATCCAGAAAACCTATTAAGCCCCTCCTCCTCCTCCTCCTCCTCCTCTTCCTGCTCCGCCCACCCGACCATCCTCCGCCCCGCCCCCACCACCACACTCCACCGCAGCGCGCCAAAAGACGGACACTTGTTGACCAAGGACTGCTTTGTAGAGGTGCGCACGGGAGGGGAGGGGGTGTTACCATGGAAACAGACCTTTCTACGCCGACTTCTACCTTCACCTCCTCCCTCTGCAGCCGCTTCTCCACCTCTGGCTACCATCGCTCAGAGAGGAGGAGGAGAGTAGCCGTCGCGTTCCCATTGTGGGGACGCACGACTCATCTTCCCACACACACACACACACACACACACACACACACACACACACACACACACACACACACTTCAACAAACGCACAAACCCACCCTCACCCCCCCCCCCAACCCCGTCTGCTCCTTTAGCTCACCTGAGCGTTCAGCAATGAGAAACAAAAGCATTTTACCAAACTAATCTCGCATAAGCTACACACACACACACTCAGACACACACACACACCGGTACAGTATGCACAGGAAACTCTGGGATGTATTCACAAGAACACGAACAAAGACGGAGACGCAGGAAGGAGACACCGACCGACTGAGAGACGGAGGAGTTTTGCCCCCTAACAGCCGACGTGGACGCTCGCTGGATTGTAAACGTTTTGCTTTTCTAAATGTTCTTTTTCTTTCATTGAAGCTGGGTTTGAAAACTACCGAATGAATTTTATGAGACTTTGATGATATATTGCTGCATAACGGACTGGAAGCTGATGGGGGGGTGGGTGGGGGTGGATTGTGGGTATTTAAACTGAATGATCTATTCTGTTGTACAGACTGACATCATTTCTTATGTAAAAAAACCCAGAAAAAGCGTTCTAGTTGTGACATGTTTAGATTCCATACGTCTGAACTCCTCCCCCCCTGTACTTTAGTTATTTATTTGCGCCCGTTCGATCGAGCCGATGACGATCAGCACTTTGTCGTCTTTGGTTTCCCATGGATACCTCTTCTCCTTCTTCTTCTTCTTCTTAGTCTCACTTACCAGCAGTAGGAGGAACACATTCACTGCGTCAGATGCTACTGTGGATACGTTTTGTATCTTTGTCCTTATTTATTCCATGTTTGTCCACGTCGCTGTTGGATTTCCCCTAATTTATTATATCTTGGCTATTTATATGAAAGGAACTGTTAGCTCAGTTGAATGTTATTTATTACCCTCTTGTGTGTATTTCTAAATGGGAAAGGAAAAGAAAAAGCTCTTTTCCTTTTTTGTTTTGGTTCTGACTTTGGCAGAATTCTGTGGAACGCTGACGAGCCGCTCCTTCTCGTCTCCCCGGATCGTTCCCAAAGAGGGGGAGAGAGAACTTGCGACGTCTTTATTGAGTAAAAAAAAGATTCTTTACCCGTAATTTAAGAATGTAGACGTAGCCTCTTTTTGGAGAGGGAATATGCTCTTCTATTGATATTTGTCACTTTCATATCATCGTGCGTGTCGGTCAGGCCCGAGGAGAAGGACGCCACTGAGCCCCAAAGCACTTCTTCTCTTTTTTGTAAATAGACAGAGGGGGTTGGTTGTTCTTCTTCTTCTTCTTCTCCTCCGCCACACTGGGGATTCCCACTCTCTGCTTTTAGCTTGTATTGCTGTGTGCATGTCAAACAGGAGCTTTTCTTTGCATGGCTTTAGTGTTAATGTTCCATGCTGAACCCACTCCCTTCTCTCAGCCTCCGTCTGCTCTCTCTCTCTCTCTCCTTCTCTCTCTCTCTCAGCCTCTGTCCGCTCTCTTCTCTCTCTCTCTCCTTCTCTCTCTCTCTCAGCCTCTGTCCGCTCTCTTCTCTCTCTCTCTCTCTCTCTCTTTCTCCTCTCTCTCCTCTCAAAACATTTCTATTTCCCCCCTTTTCCTTATTTTTCCACTCTGCTTTTTATTTCCACCCCTCTTTTTTATGCTCATCCTCGTCCTCTTCCTCCTATCTTGTGCACAAAACCCTTTTGAACGATGCTTCCTCTCCTCTGTACCTCTCAGTGGAAGGCTTGGCGGTCTGGGCTCTCTGGACTGTAGGTAGAGAGAGGGGATATTGGTACTACAAACACAAAGCAATACCCTTATTGTTCACCCTGCTATTTTCTACAAACGGGAAGCTAGGCACCGCTATGGACACGTGACGATTCGGAGGCCCAGGGCGGTCTTTGGACTGAGCAGGAAACAAAAACCGACTGATGTAATCCCCATATAACTGTGAGCATCTTCAGCGCTGAAACAAATAAACTCATTCAGTTATGCTGTGGGTTTTTCCTTCTTTATTCTTGTATATGTTCTATTTGTTTGTTGATCTGTTGTTTGTTTGTTCGATCACCGTTGATGTCGCAGAAGCTGGAAAAAGTGACTTTTGAACTGTTTAACCTGAAACTAACCCCATAGCAGAGCGAGCCGTCTGAGTCCAGAGGAATAAGAGCGAGAGTAGAGAGAGAGAGAGAGAGAGAGAAGACCTGGCCTGGGTGAGTGAGTCTCTCTTTCCTTCCTCTCCCACTCTTTTATTCTCTGAACACTAATGTTCATCCAAATCACTAAAACAGATAGATGTTCTGTGTAAACTAATAGCCAAGGGGTGCACAGGATATTTTTCCAGTCTCAGTGTTGGGAATAATCCAGACATTCACTCAGGAATCAAGATCCATGTGTGAGAAATGTAGAAAGTAAAGAATTTAGAGTGTAATTACAGTTGATGATCAGGTGAACAGGATTTGGAAATGCTGTGGTTTAGGAATATTAATATTATTTTAAATTAATATTAAATTAAGGAAATGATGTAATCCAGAGGGCAGATGTTGGGGTCTACAGATGTGTATGCAGAAAGCCTGAGTATAACTTCATTATTCCACAGATGTTAAACGTCCTTCTGCACAAACGTGTTGCAAACGTTGTAAAATGGAAACAAGATGCAGAGTGAATAGGTACATTTAGTGCTTTTGGCTTTTTCCAAGATCTTTCATCTAAAAAAAAGAGTATTCAGAGGTTTGGCTGCTCAAATCAGTCTTAACCTCAGATAGCTTTTAGAGAACAGCCATTAGTTTGGTTTTTAAATGGTGTAATTAGTATTGACCAAAATAAGAACAACTATCAGTTATTGTCATCATCATAACTCCCTTCTTCCTTTTAAGTGGTTAACTATCACACTTGGCTCCTTAAATCCTTTAACCAGTAAAACAGACAACCTTTTTTTCCACACCAGGCTTAGATATTTATTTCAATATTCAGCTTTCAAACAGACTTTATTGAGCCTAGATCCCATGTTGGATTCTGCTGTTGTACCTATGGAGACGCGTTTCACCTCAGCATACAGAAGCTTCATTAACTGTAAAGTGTAAAAAGGCCTGGAAGATAAAAAACAAAACAAAACAAAACAGCTACAAAAGCAATTTCAACAATAATATTAATACTTTGCTTGGATTAAAACACAATAAAAAGGGGAGCGCCCTGTTAAATACTCTCACATCGTTTCTTCTCATTAAATAGAAAATGTCCATCCCACTCTTCAACAAGTGTTTCTGCTATTGTTCTTTTCAAAAATAGAAAATAAAAACAAACATGAAAAAAGGAACATTAGTGAAGCTTACACCAACATCTTCCTCCCAGGCTGCATCATCACTGTCAATCATCCACCTCCATGTTTCACTACAGAGCTTCAGTCAGAAACATGGAGACGCACTGCTGAGCTTCTCATTTTGTCCATTAGAGGGCAGCGCTACTCTACATTTCACAGAGGTCTGGTCTGTTGCGTCCATCTGTTGCTTTCCTCTCCGTTCAAGCTTCCAGAGCCCTGGAGATAAAGCACATCCTTTAAAACAAATGCTTGGACGCGTGCGACGATCAAAGTCCAGCAGGAGCCGGGTAATCGGAGGAATATTCCTGCTCCGTCTTCTTTCTGTCTTCTCTCCTCTCAGACTCTGGAGGTGATGTAGAGCGAGCGCAGCCGCTGAGCCAGGGTGGCCTCCAGCTCCTCCAGAGGTGTCTCTCCCCAGCTGTGGATGAGGGCAGAGGTGGAGTTGTTCCCTGATCGGACCCCCAGGGGCCCCAGCAGGAGGCTCTTGAAGGCCTCCTTCTCCAGGAGAGCGGGCATGTGCTGCAGGAAGTAACCCTCGCAGAATGAGCTCAGCTCCACTGAACCATGGGCCTGGGACAGAAAAGGGACATTCAAGAGTTCAAGAGACTACTGTTACATTTGAAACTTTCAAATGTGTGTGTGTGTGTGTGTGTGTGTGGTGTGTGTTTCACCTTTGCTGTCTTGTAGATGCTGACTGCATTGTTCAGGTCGATGTGCTGAGAGCAGATGAGTTCACAGTGCCTTTGTAGCGCCCCCAGCTGGAACATGCTTGCAGCTGACAACAACTGCAGGCGAACGCACAAAAATGTAGAATAGAATTGTTAAGTTGATCCTTATCATTCGTATTTTATTTCTAACAAATCAAACACAGTAGCATCATGATGTATTCTTACCTCCAGCAGGTCAGACACATTTGTCTTGAGCGACTCTGTTCCTCCACAGTACAGGTACGACATCATCATCTGTACAAGAGGTCAAAGGTCTCATTTAGGAACAGAACAGTATTTCAGTTGTTTCTTAATCAATCTTATGTCCCACCAAACGACTTGGAAACATGTCAATAGTCCATTAGTTACCTGGAACACTTTGTATCTGATGTCACTGATGTGGATCTCTTTGTTGGGGCTGCCGTCAGGACCGGAGGAGGAGAGTAGAGACTTGAATCTGAAGGAAGAGGAGCGTTAGAAAACCTGAACACAGAGCTTGAACGACGTCTCCTCTCCTCTCTGAGGTCAGAGTGGTGTCTGCGCTCACTCACCTGTCAGACGCGGTGATCAGCAGCACTCTGTGGCCGTAAAAAGCTTTCCCTTCCAGCACAAACGTCACGTCTGACATCTCCCGGTTATTCAGGAAATGGGGGTCTGTGGGAAAAAAACACATCAACACCATCAATGCCAAAACGATCACGAGCCCACTTTTATTTCAGGCTGAGACAGCTTGATGCTCCTGTCCGGACATGACGGATAAGCGCGGCACGTTTGGGTCACGGCAGAGGGAAGATCTGCTGCTGCTACACAACAACAACAACAACAACAACCTGTGTGATCCTGAGAGGAGAACTCTTGAGGCTGTTTGATGTAAGACTTCAAAAAAATCTGCCTGACTGTCAAATCATTGGTCTCTGAATGGAGATGTCTCCTTACCCAGTTGGGCTGAAAGCGTTGCCTTCATCTCGGGGATGGCAGGAAGAGGTGCCGGGCCAAAGCCGTGACTAAAAATGGCTGCCAGCTGCTGGATAATGGCTTCATTCTGAAAGAGAAGCACAGAGCGGAGGACGGATGGAGGCATTAGATCTATGAATTAACATTATTCATAAGCTCCGCTGCTCCCAAAATGGAATGAAAATATGGAAATGAAGACGAAGGAGGAAGAGCAGGGGGTGGGTGTGAGGGTTCAGTGCTACCTTGGTGGAGCGCAGGATGCTGAACATGAGGGGCAGGCCCACGGTCACCAGCTCCTGGCAGTAGTCCTCCTCCCTGATGGTGGTGAACTCTCTGAGGAGGGACAGGGTGACTCCGGCTCGGGACTGCAGCTGGGCACAACGCAGAGACTCCAGCCACACGTGCAGCTTCCATGGGACGCCTGGGTAGAGGAAGAAGAAGAAATAGAGGTTTTAGAGCGATTTTAAAAGACTATTTGTTCAAACTGTGTGTGGTGTAAAGTGAGCGTTTGTACCCAGAGCACGGAGCTCCATGGTGACGTCCAGGTAGCCGTGCTCGGCGCTGTAGTAGCTGGCCTCCTGCAGAGCCTTCATCCTGGCCTTGCAGAGCCTGGGTATGCCCCCCTCGGGCAGGGCCCCCGGGCCGGAGGACGGGGTCGGGAGAGGGGACAGAGGGAGGAAAGGACAGATCTCCTCGCCCTCCACCCCCTCCGCCAACATCTCTTCAAGCGACAGGACGTCCTCTTTGACCTGCTGAGGCTGGGTCAGTAGCTTTCTCAGCACGTTCCTGATAAACGGGAGGAAAGGAGGAGGGGGGAGGAGGAGGAGGAGGGGAAGACAGAGGACAGAGGAGGACGATAAAGAAAGAATGAAAACATTGAAGTGTGCCCAAACAACACATGCGCCTATTTGGCCGAGTCCTTACTCTCCTCTGATTACATAATCTGTCACCCTCACACACAGAGGAATGTCAAGTGTTGGGTCTACATCCTGTTCACACACTCGCACACACACACACACACACCCAGTGAACAGGTGGAGTGGGTTACGCCAACAGTTGGTGTTCTGTGACAGATGGATCTGGCCTTTCATACTTTGGGGTTCTCCATTACATCACATCACAGGAGGGAGGGAGGGGTCTCTGCCCGGAGCTCAAACGGAGGCTCGGGTCACGTATGACATAGTGCCGACACAGCGTTACATTGGAAAGACTTTCTAAGGGCCAAACGCAGAACACTGTACCTGTGTCCGTGTGCGGCGGCGTGACTGAAGCAGTTCATGTCCTCGTACAGGGAGGAGGTGAGGGCGTTTCCGTCCTGAGGCTTCAGTAACGGGTCGGCTCCTCGTGCCAGCAGCAGACTCACCATCTCATAGTTGCCTGGGTGGAAATGACACATAACAGTTAGTTACTGACGGATCAAAGTTTATTTCCCTCTGCTACATTGCTTTTACATTTGAGGATCTTAGTTGGTCCATTTTGTTCCCCCGACTGATTCCTTCCTTTCCCACAGAGAAAACTATTATTTTGACATCTCCCAACACGCAAACGCTCCTAATGGGGACGATTCACACGCTGTCATTGCCGCTATGTAGGGGATGTGTGTGTGTGTGTGTGTGTGTGTGTGTTCAGATGATCCCACAGAGGAATGCTGCCCGGTTGCTTCTGTGCAGCACAGGCGGCGCTTTGCTCGCCTCATGCGTCTCTATTTTACCCTCATTCCCCTCATTCTGTGCGTCATTCATAACTCACTCCTACATGCTTTCCTGTGAAAATTATTATTAATACAGTGTTTCACCGACGGTTACCAAAGGTGTCACAGAGGCTTTCTTCCTCTTTATTTCTTCCTTAGAGGTTCTGATGAAGTGGTGATTTGCAGAGCGACTGTAGAGCTGGAACACTCACTTCGCCTTATGCTGGTGTGTGCGTGTGTGTGTGTGTGTGTGTGTGTGTGCGCCCACCTGCTGCAGAGGCCAGTTGTAGCGGAGTGTCTGCCGTGCTCTCGTGCCCACTGCGGACCGCCGCTCCCTCCACGTTGGCCCCGGCGTCTAACAGGAGCTGGACAGAGACGTCACATCTGTTACACTGGGCCGTATTTGACAGCCTGTAACGGCGTTATGACTTTGACCTTTGACCTCGGGTTTGTTAAGACATTTTAGGCAGGATTACTGGCTCCTGAAGTCACACACTGCTTACAGCAACACAGCCATGACACACCAGGAAGCCTCAACAGTTTGATCCACAAGAGTGTGTGTGTGTGTGTGTGTGTGTGTGTGTGTGTGTTACTAACCTGCACCACAGAGATGTGTCCATGCAGCACAGCAAAGGTGAGAGCGGCCCAGTGTCGACTATCAGGATGTACAGAGGGATGCTTGGGCGAGCACTGAGGAACCTGGCAACACAGAACCAAATCACATCAGCCACACACACCAAGATAACACACACACACACTGTGGGTGGATGAGGACGTTTCCTGTGCATAATGTGCAACATGTAACTCCAGCTGTCACGTGTTGGCTGTGTTGGCGCTGCACTTACGGCCACATCAAGGTTGGCACCGGCATCAATCAACATCTGGACCAGGGCTTCGTCTCCAGCTGCACAGGCGTACATCAGAGGGGTCATGCCCTGATTGATGAAGATAAGGGAGCGCAGGAACACATGATGTTATGGTTTGGTAATATTTATAGTTGTACTGTATATATTGCTGCCATATGTTGCTCTACACACGTGTCAGCCATACACACACACACACATCCTACAGTACCTGGTCGTCCATGCTGTTGACCCCGTCCGGGCCCAGCAGGTCGATGGCTTGGCCGATGAGATCCGTGCGTCCGCAGTTGAGCATGCGGAAACCCAGATCTAGGTGGAACTTGTCTGTGGCCGCCTTGGAGTCCAGACGCTTAAAGGAACTGAAGCAGCACTCGGGCCTGATGGAGGAGGGACGGAGAGAAATGACATCACTCACAGGAAGAAACGCAAAGAAGGAAGTGAACGTACACATGGAAGGGTTAATGAGCAACTGCTGTGTGTGTGTTTCCCTTACTTGAGCTGTCTTGGTTCACAGTCCAGTCCTGGGAGGAGCTGCCTGGCGGTCTGTCTGACGTCGTCGCTGTCCACCAGCAGGCTCCTGCGGTGCTCGGCGTGGACGATGGCCACTCTCATCCACTCCATCAGAGGAGGCAGCAACAGGAACGGCCTGCAGAGAAAGAGAGAGAGAGGAGAGAGAGGGAGGGCCACCGTGAGCAGGAGTGTGTACATATGCCTCACAGTCTGAACACATACTTCATCCTGACTCAGTGCAGTAAACATACATACATGCATGTATGTATGTATAATGAGTGAACCCTCATGATTCAGCTCCTCTGAGGAGGAACTGAGCCCGTCAGCCAGATGACTGATGTGAGTGTAGCAGCACTTCCCCCTGATGCTGACCAGAGCTCAGTGAGTCACATGTTTAAACACGCCCAACACACACACACACACACACCAAATCACTTCAACAAGTCACACATTCTTGCCAGGTTCCCCACACCACAAACACACACACGGACCAGATGTGCGGATATGAGGCTTGATTGAAAAGTTTTGAACCCTGTCGCGATTGAAAAGTTTTGCGCCCGGTCACTAAGCAATATTAGACGTGACAGATTTAAAAAAAAAAATAATTCTGTACCTCGACTGCTGCAGAGCCTCAGATGATGTCATGTTATCAAATCACTCGCTACTATGACCTATCTGTGATTGTGCGGTTGCCAGGTCAGAGTGTTAAACAGCAGCTGTGTGTGACTGTGAGACACCTGGAAAGCGAGAAGAGAGCTGCAGCCAAACATGATGACACACTGATGAGTGTTTTCCATCATCTCATCCCAAAAAAAAAAAAAACCACAATCAAGTTGGGAAAGCCGTAAAGATAAAGTGACGGTAATCAGAGTGGGAACGGGAAAGAGGGCAGAACATTAGATGTGCTGTGATATTTATGAGGGCGAGTTACTGAAAGTCAGATTGCTCTCTGTTCCTCCCTCCTCCCCCCCCCTCATATTCCTCTAAAACACTTTAGAAAACCATTGTTGGTGTGGCTGTCAGCGAGGCCCTGTCTCTCCCCTCTGGCCCGCGGCCCGTTTCCTTGGCCATATGTGGACAGAATGGGACCGAGAACAATGGCGCATGACAGCGAGACGCCTTGTTGTTTGTCTTTGATTCTGCGAGGCATCAGTCACTGTGTGTTAATGATCGTTTGAGCGCCGTCTCCGCTCTTATCATAGGCGACTGTCTCCCCGCTGTGTGATGTTATTCCTAGCCCCGGCCTCACTTTTTGTTCTGGGAAGATGCAAACACTGACACATGCACATGGTGAATACAGATGGAGGCGCACATACAAAAGCATTAGGAACATGCACCCTGAACCTTTGTGTGCTTAAGGGGATTACAGTCGCCATCAATGAGCACTGGGACCCCTGCGGTGTGTTTCTTTCATGCACCTTTAGTCTGAGCAGCGGCTATCTGTTGATTGCCACAGCTGTTCCTCAGTACAGTATGTTCACACTCACGCTATACTCTGATTGCTGTCTGTACTGTGGTGGGAGAAGATCCTGTTTATGAACTACAGGTACAGGTACAGCTTTCAAGGGTGCATGAGGCTGTGAAACGTTTTAATTTTAATTTTTAGACTTTTTCAGACTTCTAAGGGACCTGCAGCAGGAAGCCCGTCGCCCTCTGCTTCTGTCTCTCCTGTCTTGTAGCAGATTTGACAGATATTGATTGGGTACTTTGGCGGTCTGCGATCAGGGAGGAGGAGGAGGGACGCTGCTGTCACCCAGGCGTGGCCATTTAACAAGCAGATCAATCTGGTTGATGGGATGGAAGAGGCAGGAGGGGAACAGGAGGAGGGGGAGGAGGAGATGACGCTTGAAGGGGGCTGGTGAGGTTTGTGTGTGTGTGTGTGTGTTGGGTGGGGGCGGTTTGGAGATAGTCTGCTGGAAATTCTCAAATGCTTTCCATGTAAATGTGGCATTTGCAAGGTTTGAAAAGTGCTTGAAATGAATAAAACAGCTGCTAATATGTAAATGAAATTTAAATTTAAACTCAACTAAATTCATTCACTCAATTAATTTATGATTCCTCCCTCTTACAGTAAGAAACTAAGACTCCCTACACACAAATAGAAAGAATACAGGATCCTCTGGGCTCTACTCAGCACGAGTCGGGGACAAATGTGTGTGTGTGTGTGTCTGTTCAGGCATATGTGCATGCGCGTGCACGTGTCTGGCTGCCTTGCCAAATGCTCTGAGGCAAACACCGGGCTACTTTACTGCACACTTGCTTCCTGGGGAATACACACACACACACTTTGGTACTCAGCCAGACAATGAAAGCAGCTACTGATCAACGGTGTCATAATGATCATTGATCCGTGAGGAGATTATCTGTGTCGCCAATCAGCAGTTTACAGCCTGTTTAGGGATCAATGAGGTAAAAAAAAAATCTGTTTCCCGTTTATGAAACAGTGGATCAAAGTACATCTCTGCCCTCAGCTGCAGTTTGATACAGATCAGCCTTTAATATTGTATGAGAGACTAAATGTGAACACTTGCATGTGGAGAGGACACACACACACGCACATGCACACACACAGTTGGAATGAAGCACACACCAATCACAGAGGCATGACTGTAGCCTCATTGTGTTTGTGTGTGTGTGTGTGTTGCTGTGTGTGTTTTACCCCTTTGCCAGTATAACATGAAGCATATCTGCAGTGTGTGACATGTATCCGCCCCTCCCCCGCTCCTCTCTGACCTGTGTCTGGGTCAGCCTGAGCTCGGGTCTGAGCCTCGTCTGGGAGTCGGTACCACATCAAAGCCCTGAAACTAGATCGCTCCTCTGCTGACCCCAAAACGCAAAGGCTACACTCTGAACAGCAGGATGCCGACGGACCAGCACTCCCACACCCACACACACTAACACACCCCCACACACACACGTATCTCCAGTCCTTCACACATGTTCAGTAACGCAGACCTGCACGCACATATAACCGCTCAGCTCTGATTCACGACCGCCTTCCTCGCCGCCACCTGCGCCGCCGTAACCTGACAGCTCAAATCACGGTCAGGTGCGTTTGAACCCGCGATCGCTCCAAACTCTAACCTGTCCTCTCTCCCCGGGGGGCCGGCAGCAGACCACATGTCCACCAACACTACCTACTGGATCCAGGGTGGCTGGGTTCACATTTAAACAAACTTCAAGCGGTTCTTTAAGTAGTTGCGAGGGGTTGAGGTTCACCGCTGATCTGGAGTCGGATTACTCCATTTGCAATCTAATAAAGGGGGGGGGCGCTCCTATCTGACCTTGTATCTGCGGTTAGTTGTAACCTTAATCTGCCTCTTTTTATCACCTTAACACATCTATCCATTAGTGCTGCCTTCCACCCGTCGCCACCGCCAACAGAAGCTGAGGGGGTCTCGGTGGTCCGGGCGGCAGATTAACACAGAGGAGCGATGATCACATACGGGGTTAATAGCTCATTAAAGTTGCAGAGAGGAGTTGGAATATAAAAAGCCCTAATACTCCCCGTGTAACTCTAAATATCTCTGAGCAACGAGGCTTTACAGGATCACAACCGGCTCTGCAGCATCTCCACTCTGTTTGATCATGTGGGCCACACACACTTGGTGGTTTGGGTTTCAACCAAAGATCTTTTTTTTTTTTTTTTCTCACAGAGCTTCCAAAAGAGGGCTGAGCAGCCCCGAGGATGAGGAGGAGCTCGCTCTGTGTCATTACCAGGCCCTGCTGTTTGTAATCATAACCAGGTTTGCTCTCCGCTTCTCTTCTTCTCTCCCACCTGAGTGTGGAACAGACGCTCAATGGGAGCAAAGAGGCTCGAAGACACGTTAAGGAAACTAATTGAAAACAAAATATAGTGGATTTCCTGACGGCTTGTGTACATTCTAACTTATAGGGAGAAACTTAATCACTTCATGGTGCAGGTACATGCATACACACACACACACACACACACACACATACACACACACACACATACATACCTCCCCGGCTCATACACGGCTCACATTAAAACATCTGAAGACTGGGAAGAAAACTGCTGCCATAGTAAAAAGTAAATGTGTGTGTGTGTGTGTAAGTTGTTCCCTTTGATGCTAATGAGGAGCCCACCTTTCCTCTCTCACACTGTGTCTGGTCATTATTACATGTATGGGAGCCAGCTGTACGCGGTGTGTAGGTGTGTGTGTGTGTGTGCATGTGTGTTTAGGTGAGAAACATGATTTGGTTGTTCTAGTTTTATCGCCCCAGCCTTCTTCTAAATGAGAACGACACCGCCGAACAATCACAAACACATTAGGAGGATGAGACATCAAGTGGAGATGAGACACACTCAAGCATTCTGCTCACTTACCACAGCTAACTGCACACACACACACACACACTGGCATCCATTTGTATAGTTGAGTGCAGCCTTTCAACAGGCCTACATACATCACTGGAAAAACTATCATTAACCTTTACGCATACAGAACAAGAGCACTTTCCACTGACATTTTAAACGTATTACTCAGGAAAATACACACACACACACTCACACACACACATACGCAGGTACTCCACAAGCACAGCGACCCCAAAATACCACCCTAAGTGTTTACGCTGTATCCCGTACGTGAACTGCTCAGTTGCTTTGTAGCCTGGCAGCGCAAGAGATGTCAGAGAGGAATCCTCCATAATTTATTATTAAGAATTCAATGTAAATACTGTCTGTCTTTAATTCCTCTTGACTGTATTAAACAAACACAGGCCTGTGGAAAGATCAGAGGAGGATCTGAAGCGTCTCTAAGTCAATTACAAACCATTAGCGCCTCCTAAACTCTCTTAAACTGCCACTTTTCTGCCTAATTCCCACTTTAAAGGTGCAATTCCTCCCTCTGACAGACCAACATTGACACCTGGAAGGTTGACTTCACCTGTCTATTACCCACACTGAAAATTAACACTTCAATGACCGGGACAACAGGGTTTGAGACGGGAGAAGACAGGCGGTCTGCGGGAGAGCGGTTCACAAGATTAGGGCCCACGTGTTACATCTCCGGAGGTGTGTGTGTGTGTGTGTGTGTGAGTTTGTGTATTTGCAAAAGATACATTTCTGGAAGCTCACAGGCTACATCAGCATCTGCATCGAGCTCATTAGAGACGTCATCAAGGAAACAAAACAAATCATTACACTGAAGTGGGGAAGCAGGGATGCATGTGAGAAATGGATTTGATGTTAGTGGCACACACACACACACACACACACACACACACACACACACACACACACACACACACACCCACTCTACAGTCTATGATTAGATCTGCTGTCTGTCATACTCTATGAAGCATCTTAAGTGTCTCTCATGCGTGGCTCCTACCTCTCTTTGCTGAGTGCCATGCGTGGAGGGTCTAAGTTGGGATTCTCCATGGACTCCATTTGCGGGCAGCGCAGGAAGTAGTAGAGGGTGTGGAGGGCATCCGGCGACCAGGACACGGGCTGCTGGGGCCGGGCGTGGCGGGCCGGGCTCAGCCCCGGGCGCACCGAGCTCAGGCGCTGCATGTGGTGCATCGCCCTGGAAACCAAGTCACCTGAAAGACGAGAGATGAGATGAGAGTCACACGCTTTGTTTCAATACATTTGCTGCAATTGTTTACAACCGCACCGCAGCTCAATATGTCACCGTGACGACGTGAACACACCCTGAGGGATTTCCCCCCGGTGCTGTGTGTACATTCAGCCTTTTCTGACTCGTTACTCGCCCTCTGCGTCCCTGATGGCGTTTGCTTTGAGTGGCGTCATTATCAGTGAGCGCAGCCAGACGTCCAGTCTAAACAGCCATTCATCTTTAATCACCCAAAGAGTTAAACGGGCTGACAGACAGTGGATCACAGCCTCTAATGAAGCATTCAGCTGTTTCTCTGTTGACACTGTTCAATCACCGCACTCCAGTCTGGAACTCTTGGCAGTCAATTGCCGGTAAAAAAAAAAGGTAATGAATGTTAACGAAAAACTGTAGAAAGCTGTTTGGAAACACTGCTGCACTCAGACGCAGGAAATATGCAACTTATCAGGCGCTTTGCCCTCCAACAGCCGACAGAGTGGGCTGCCAGTTAATACAAGCAATTGAACAGAAGCTTATTCACACACACACACACACACACACACACATACATACACACACAGGCGTCACAAGAGAGAGCGTAGCAAGAAAGGAGGGTAATGTAGATAAAAATCATAGTGAGTGACCGGGGGGTGGGAGGTGGGAGGTGAGGGGGCCCAGCAGAAGTTAAGTGGAGAGTCATCACAGGGAAGGAGGATGTGGGGGAGGGGAGGAGAGAAAGAGGGAGGGAGGCCAGGTTGAGTTTGAGATTGTGTAACGCTCATTTAGCATAATTACCCCCCGGGTTAATTTCTAACCAGATTACTGTGAGTGGGAGGCTGCAAGGGGGCCGGGGCTGGGAGTTCACCACTGTCTGTGTGTGTATTAAGCGGTTTGGGGTACTTCCAGGGGTGGGGTGGAGGGGCTCTAGTGAGCCCTCCCAAACAGACCTCACTTAAGACTTGAAGGGCCTCCTTTGTGTGAGTGTCCACCACCAGCAGGCCCTCCAGGAGGTCTCGGAGGAATTACGACCCGAGGTGCAGAGCCTCTACCTGGGCTCCCAGCTCATGTTGGGGCCCCCGGGGCTCAACTAAGCTCCGGGGATGGAGAGGATAGAAAATACTTTGCTCTTAAAATTCCAGGTTATATTAAAGAGTCGTGTTTCAGCCTGGGAGTCGGTAAACAGCGCGACTAATGCTCTGATGAAGTCACTGAGATGGTTTCATAGTTTCTCACCGTTCCAGGAAGGCCGGTATCTTACATTTAGTCATCCGTGATGTTTCTATATGTTCTGGACATCTAGCAGGACTTGGGGAGTCGAGCACTGACGCCCCTGTGTCTCCCTGGTCTCCCTGGTCTCTTGGATCAGGGTGCCAGTCCCTCCGTGTGTTTTTGTTGTGTGTACGCGTGTGTATTTGTGTAGGCGTGAAGGAGTGCCAGTCCGGCCCGGAGCAGCCCCGGCTTCACACCGCCAGAGATGTGGCACAAAGAGACCCTCTGAGCCGGCCCGGAGAAAGAGTGTGTCTGTGCCGGGAGTGTGTGTGTGTGTACATGTTCTTATGCCCCCCAACCGACGGTGGTAGTGTATGAACGTGGCCTTGTGTCGGACGGACAAATGGCAGAGTGTTAGCTCATTTGGAGAAGGAAACCTATCCCCCTTTTCCAACACTAATCTTCATCGCTCTTCCTCTCCCGCTGCCCTGACAACCTCACTCTTCACCTCTCTACCTTTCCATCGTTCACCCCAGCCCCCTCCTCCCACACTCGGGCCTGTTTTTAACCCCGTTTTACCCACTCTGTGCCCCCATCCTTAAACATAATCCCTTACCTCGCCCCCCCTCCCCCGCCTGCTTCCTCCCTCCTTAATGACCCTGAGTCCAACTCTCCATCACAGCCTCCAGTGTAAACAAGCCACACGTACAGTAGAGTACAGTACGAGCGTGTATGAGTGTGTGTGTGCTTGTTTATCAACCCGGTCCATATGCAGGAAGCTCGGACATCGAGAAGTAGAACAAGAAATCATTCAAATCCTAGGAGTAAATAAAAAAAGCTCTGCGTGTTTGATGAGGGAAAAGTGTGACATTTAAATCTCACAGCCGTTTTTCACTTTTGACTTGGAGCCGTTTTTTAAAGCGTCTTTGACCTTAAGGTGACTGACTGCCGTTTAACTGTTGAGGGGAGCTGGGAATGAGGGCCGGCGTTCCTTTATCCTGTGATTAAACACGCAGACTAAAGAAGAACAGAGTGTTTTCTATCAGCAGACAGACGGATGCAGAGCGTCTGATAGCCTGTGTTGATCCGACAGACAGACCTTATATAATCCCTGCATGTAGTAACCTGGGCTGAGGAGAGGAAGAAAGCAGGATCATTTTCACTCGACTCTCCTGGGGTGTGAGTGTAGACGAGCGGAGGTCAGTCTTATTTTAGAAACGGCTCACATTAGATGTTTTTCACAGCCAGGCACAAGATGGGACTTATCATAACAAAGAAGTGATTTAAAATCAACAATTCCATTATCTCTGCTCAACACCGGGCCGTCTGCAATAACAGTGGAGTTGGCGGAGGACAGGCTTCCTGTCTTCATGAGCCAGTGAACACCGGGAATCAGAGGCTTCAGCAGATGTCCAGAATACAGATGAATGTTCTGTTTGAAGAACAAGCAACTCTGAGAAGTCAAACTTATCTCTAAACATAAACAATACCTACCTGTCTTTGTTTCTGATTACGCCAAGGGCTCCAAATCTAGCGTCTGGGCGTAAACATGTACAATCTGCTTATCCCAAGCAGATCTAAGGACCACACACACCCACTGAGGTTCAACTCTTGAACTGCGTCTACTCACTGAGTTCAGAGATGCTGCCTACACAGGTAGCCAGCAGCGACTGCTCCAGGGTCCTGAGCTCCAGCTGGGCATAGGCATCCTCCCTGCTCTCCACGGACGTCTGCTGGTTCTCCGTGTATGGGCTGAAGTGGGCCGGCAGAGACAGAACCCCTGGGGAGAGACGGAAAGCAAGCAGAGGAATGAATTTTAGTTTAATACGATTATATATTTGTAAGCGAACGTTTCCAAGAGTCTTTGGTAGAGAGCGATCCATCACACACACGCTCTCAGCCAAGTCCCAGAGCCATTAAACGCTGGGATGGTGTAATCCTAGTAACATGTAACACACACCGCCGAGAGCAAATAAACAAGGAGGAGCGGGAGGCCAGGGATCGTAACACACGCGTGAACATACACAGAACTCAAGCTGAGATCAGACTAATACAAGAAAACACACAAACACTGAAGAGTGGAAACTCTTGAACCAACAACCTCTGACAATCCTGTGTTTACACCAACACACACACACACACACACACACACACACAGATAGAAAGAGTGTGAAACAGCTGGATGAAGTCATTATTTAGCACGGTGCTTCTTTCATAGTTCTGGTTCTGGCTCTATCTCGGGTCAATCCAGGATATGTGTGGCATTTCCTCTTCACTCGGGCCCTCAGGGGAGCCGTCGCCCCGACACAAAGCAGAGCGGGTGGTTTACTCACTGAACTCCCCTCATAAATCCAAAGGACGGACGGGTGATGATGTAATAATGTCAAAACGCTATTATCAGGGCTAATTCCTGTCGGGGAGATAACATAGTGTCATCCTGTTCTTTTACTGCTGCTGAGAAAAAAGGGATGAACTTTGCGGTATATTCTTTGGAGATCTGCCTGTTCGCTCTCCGATACTCGTCAGCTCCCAGCCCGGGAGCGTCGGGGGGGGTTTGTGTACGATCTGGAAAATGCCATTAGCTACTGTGCTCGGGAGGAAACGAGCGAGAGCCAAGTGAGGATAGGAGAGAGGGAACGAAGGAAGGAGAGACGGCCGGGGCAGGTTTGTGATTTATTTCCAAAGCCCCGGAGGAAAAGCCTCTTCACCTTCTATTCATTCCCTCACTCCCCGGAGGGAAAGACGGAAGGTTTGCCATCCCTACAATGACATTCCCATGTGCTTCCGGCGAGCGCTCTCCTCCTCCGGCTGGGATCTGTGAGGGACGCTGAGGAGACAAACTGCTGGTTCCTCCCTTTCAGCAGCCTCTAACACCGGGAGGAGGAGGAGGAGGAGGAGGAGAAATATGAGCAGCCGTAAAGAAGGAAGAGGTCAAGAAACAAACTTAAAAAACCCCGAAAAGCAGTAAAGATCTTCGGTGAATCTACTGCCGCCGTGTTCCTGCGCCGTAAAGCGCCGCAGGAAGCAGCTGAGCGCGTCCGTACACTAAACAGCCGCCACAAGTCAACATGATTTAACTTTATAATGCGTCCGGGTTTATGACCCCCGTGTAAATAAAACACGTCACCATGGACTCACTGTGTTGTCACTTGCACACACACACATTTCACAACAAAGGGAGAGAGACAGGTACAGTATGGGCTCACATGCTTTGGGTGGGATCACATGAGGGGGTGAGAGTTTGTCAGCTGGGGGTGTGTGGGTGTGTGTGTGTTGGGGGGGCTATATGGCACATGATGTGTTGACTTCCGAGAAACAGGAAGAGTTAGAGCGGGAGGGTCGCCACGGTGCTTCGTAAGTGAAACGCAAACTGTTAAAATTAAAGACATGTTGGATTTGGCAGAGTGAGTTGGGCTGCAAACAGGAATCCAGTCTCTCTCTCTCTCTCTCTCTCTCTCTCTCTCTCTCTCTCTCTCTCTCCCTCGTACATGCTGACTCTTCCACTCTGACACAATGGACTGGCTGTCCTGTTGCAGGGTTACAAAGAACGTGCCCATCACACACACGCACACAAATTGTTCTCAAGCTCCAACACACCGATGTGCTCGTACGTGAAGTCGCTGTGTTCTGATGTGTCAGCTGTTATTCCTCCAAACACGCATCAGCACACTCACACGTGGAAGAAGAAGAAGAAGAAGTAAACTCCTGCTCTATAAAGTCGTTAACAGACGTGTTCTAAATCCCTTTTTCCTTTCACACTAATACACAGGAATGTTTCTCATGGCGATGGCTGCACACCCCAGAGACCCCTCACATTAATGTTTCTGTTGTACCGCCTTACTACTCTGCTCCGCCTCAGTGTGTGTGTGTATACAGCCCAGTTTTATGGTCTCCATAACTATAGAGCCGGCCTGACAGGGTAGTAGGTGTTGTATGAAATGCGATGTGAACAGCTCATTTAGAAATGGCTTCATTCCCACTCACGCCACAGAGACTTATAGCTCCTACACAGGCTGAGAGCCGCTTCAAGGGGTTCTGTCTCATTACAGGGAGAGGGTGTGTGTGTGTGTGTGAGAGAGTGTGCAGCATGAGTGTGTTTGTCTACAGGTGTGTGAGTAAGCAGCCTTTCATTAGGACTGGGCAGTGTGAATCACCAAACGCGTCACGTTGATGTTACCTGCTCGCATGGAGACAGGTCCAAAATAGAAAGAGAATATTCCCCAGGAGACTGATCAAACCGGTCAGATGAGCTTGAAATTGTTTAGAAACCTGCAGCTCTCTGCTCTGTCTCACATCTAATGATCTTAGCCGGTTATGAACCATTTCTAGCTCAGACAAAACATCAAGACTTTCCCCTGATCCTATTCTTGACCGAGCCAAACATGTCAACTGGGCTCTGTGTTGACGTTTCCTCCGCTGCTGATGCGATTATAGAATACACTGAAGCTATATTTACCGTGCTTAATATACATGTGCTTTCCCTTAGCAAACGTTGACAGAGTCCACCTTTAAAAAGCTCCTTCAATCTGTTTTGCTTTACTCCTTTCGCAGCTCGGGCTCATGTTCACAGACCGCCGCGCTCCCAGCCGTTCCCACAGTCCCACCCCGCGCCTGCTTCACCGCCCAACCCCAGCCTGCGTCATTTAGGGCCCGAGGTGGATCCACAGCCAACCAGGGCCTGTGTCCCCACCACCGCCGACACCACCGACATCGCCAGCAAGCTGCAACATCATACGCATCATCTTTCTCTGGCACTGGGTGAGGCTGAGAGTGGAGGAGGAAGGAGGGGTGGAGGAGTGCAGGCTCAGAGGAGGAAGAGAAGAAAGATGAATGAGTCGTGTAGAGGAGAGGCACAAGTGAAGCGAGAGAGAAATATGTCTGAGGGGAGGAAGAGGGTGAGGCAGGGGTGGGAGACGAGCAGCGAGAGGAGAGAGGGAAGGAGGGATCGGTTCTTCTTGTTCCCATTTCTGAGGTAGACCCTGCAGACGTCATGTGGGAATCCCAGCTACAAATCACAGCTGAGGCTCTCGGCTGAAGCCGGACCGCAGAGCGCGAGCCAGCCAGCCGCCGCCGGCCCGTCCAAACTATCTGACGAGAACCGTCGCAGCTCCCACCAAACGCTGCAATCACTCACAATGATTTTGGACATGACTGCATTGAAGAGGTGGACCGGGGAGAAAAACTCAACAACCACAGTGCTTTTGTCAGACCGAGCCATCAGAATCAATCAGAAGCCGTTACAGCTCACACGGCGCCGACGAGAACGCTGTCAGGGCGGATTTCAACAGAAGAAGTTTTAATATATTCTGAAAACATTTTGATCTGTGAACACACAGGAACACACAGGAACACCCTCCTGTCCACATTATTACTTTCACATTTTGTTCTACTTGTCAGACAGCAGACTAATGATTCCTAACAGCAACATGGCAGATACGCAACAAAGCCTTCAGCAGTTTGACAGATGCACACACACGGGGTCAAAGTTCAGAATCAGCAGCATATGAGCTCAGCTTTATAAAGGATCCTCTGGCCTTCAACCATTCTTATTATTTTTTGCCAAATCTTGGGTTTCATCGTGTTCCCACCAGCTCAGACATGATAACACACACTCTTGGAACCCAGTGGGTCTTTGGGTGGAGATGTGTTTTGTCTACCGCAGAGTGTGTGTGAAGGAAAGACATAATTAGCTCTGGCTGCTGTATGTCAACGTTGAGGTGATAGATAAAGATGAGACGCAGCGTATGTGCACACACACACACACACACACACACACATACACACACACACACACACACACCTGCCTTGGTTCTTTTAACAGCCTCTTCATTCATAACGGGGTCAATAGATCAGCGGTGCATGGATGGAAGAGGGGGCTTCAAAGACACTTCCCTTGCCCAGAAGAGAGCTCTGATTCTGGGCCAGGAAGCTGGGCTGGTCCCTGTGTGGAGGCTGGAGGGTGGACGGCCACACAATAGTTCAGTGTTTGACAGGTCGTTACTGGGTGTGTATCACACCTACAGAATTCTGATTTTCTCTTCGGTCTTCTGCACAATGAAGAGCGCACACACACACTCACACACACACACACACTCTCTCCCTGGGCCAGATGTGATCCTTCACTCATGGCTCCAGCCTCTTGTTTTCCACCCTTAACAGCTCAGAGACACCTGTTTTCCACACATCCCCAGCTCACCCACACAGAGCCGCATTCCTCCACTGAATTTCGGGGATCGCGCACCACACACACACACACACCCACACCGCACACACGCGTCCTGTATCAGAGGGGAGCAGAGGGGTTTTAAAAGATAACAGCAGCCAGTTCTGTGTGGGATAAACTCAGAGTTTCAGCATGGGCGTGTTATAAATACCCTCCGTGTTTGCCTGCTGCACCAAACCCTCCTTTCTCTCCTTATCTAAACAAGATTCCAAGTGGCACAGAGGAGCATTTAGAAAACGTTTAAGTGGTGTATTAGTATTTGTGCTAAAAATAAATGGCTGGTTTGACATGTTAGCATGTTAGTCTGTCTTTAAGTCGGTGAAAGTACCTGTGTGGAGCTCAGGGCAGACAGAGAGGCATTCATGGACCGGCGAGGATTGAAGTGACCATTCATTCGCCCGCTAAAATCTGAGATGTGGCTGATTTAAAAAGGCATTTCAAGACACTAATCTGTGTTTCTGTCCCCCACACACAGACACACACGCGCACGCACACAGACGCGGCTGTTAGGTCCTGATAAATCACAGGCCTTGATAGACGAGTGTTGGGGGATCTGGTCTCTGTCCCCCCAGACACCTCTGCTGATCCCTGCCTGCCACGGTTCACGGCGGTGAGGTCAGAGGTGACGCTCGGCTGGGGCTAAAACAGGAAGTAACCTTATCAGTTGAGTAAAAACGGGGGCTTCCCTGACTGACTGAGCGACTGACTGAGCGAGAACACCCACATACATCGTCAATCATGCAAGACGCAGGCGACGACGGCAAACAATGAACATGACTATATTTGGCAGTTATGCGTTGAGTCAGAAACTAATAATTGCCGTTTCTTATGACATTTCCCCTGGGACGAGTGGGCTTCTAGCCTAAAATAACTTCCAGTGGCCCATAACCTGAAATAGCTGAGCGATTGCATCACTTTAAACCTTTCACTTACAGCTTATAAGTGAATTTAGCTTCTCTTATATTGTCTTACATGTCCTTCTGCATCTACCGTCTCCTCCTGTTAGTGAGGCGATCGTACTGAGAAACAGCTCCAGGCTCTAACACAACGACCCGTACATGTGTAATCATATCCCCCGCCGGGCCTCCAGGGCCGTCTGGTTTCCCACAGCCACGAAAAAAATCTAAGCCGCACTACACGATCCGTCCTAATCCTAAACACGGCTCTGACTCTCTGCCCCTTATCCCCCCTTTCTTCTTTCATATCCCGTCTTTCTTTTATTCCCTTTCTCTGTCTTTGTCTCTGTCATGTTTTATGCTTTACATTAAAAAGGCAAAGCGCGGTGCCTGTGGCTATGCCGTCTCAGTCGGCGTCCCCACGTTTCCGCCCTGTGATGCTGTTTCGCATTATGTGTCGCGACGGGGACGAGGAGGGATCTTGCGTTATCGGGGCGACGTCGGTTTTTAGTTTCCGCCGGCTCGGTTGTCTGAGTATACGTGGCCCCGGATCTGTGCTGCATAGGGAGGCAGCTTTTGTTCTCTCTAATGGCTCAGATGTGTGGATACATACACATATACGTCTAAACCTCAAGCTCGCCTCCTCGTAATCAAATCAGCTTTTATTATTGAAATGACGTCAGGATCTCAAAGCCCTGCCAGGAGGGCCGAGTGTTGGACGGATGAAAACAA